>NC_060240.1:36361551-36665995 GCF_021155785.1 Neodiprion fabricii
TTGTAATTATTATATAATTTTAAACAATAACCCATAATCATTTTTAATTATTAATTATTATTACTAATTATTAATCATTAATCATTAATTATTAATTATTAATCATTATTTTTTCTTTCCTTCTTCTCTCTTTTTGAGTGTATTACGCCTCAAAGTTTATATAATATCCTCAACAGAACGTAACATGACACTTTATTTGTTTAAATTGGTTATTATCATCATCATCATTATGATCATCGTCGGTAAATAGATATTCTATTTCACTGCGATTTTCAATGATCACTGTGTAACTATATCATATACGTAAGATATCACATATATCAGTAACTTTTGAAGAAACTAATACATGAATATCATAGTTAATACACAAAAGTTCTCTGTATTCCCTCGTTAATACGATTATTATTATTATTATTATTATATTTATTCATTCATTTGAATTTTTTTTTTTTCTTTTTTCTTTTCTTTTCTTTAATAATAATATTATTTATAACACCTAATATTATAATATTATTGCTGCAGCAAAAGGTTTAATTTATGGTGACCAGCACGATAAAACAACGGCGCGTATACATATTTCAGATTCAATCATTCCTCGGGATTTGCAGGAAATTTATCTGTAATAACAATAGCTAATAACAATAATAATAAAAATAATCATCGGACGTTTAAAGTCAGAGGGAAAGGATGTTAATAATTGATTCAAGTTCTTTGCATTGTATAGAGAATAAAATAGTATAGATGATTGCAGAAATAAATTTGAATCAACAGAGGTATACTGTTACATTACGAAGAAAAATTGAAATCTGAAACATCATTGTTAAATAACGACCCGGAATTTTTTCTCTTAGGCATGTTTTTCTAGCCGTTAATCAGATTGGCCGATGTATAAACAGTACCGGCTGTAACGATGCCTCATCGTCATTGTTTTATAGTACGAAGTGTGCCCTATAAACTAATTCGCTATTACTTATAATATACTCAAATGCTGACCCACCGAATATTGCAAGCTGCGTTCAATACAAAATATCATCAACAAAACTCAACAACCACTAGGCTAATACTACCCCTCTATAACATTGTGATGACCGGGTGTTTGAGAAAATGATAAGCAATGAAATGAAATTAGTATTAATTATGATTTCAGCAGTCTCGGTGGCGTATTGGGATACTGATATGCACGCTTCGCCGAAATGTACGGTCGCTCTTGTTTGGACTACAACACAATCCACGCAGCAGCTCCTCAAACATTTAAGACGCACTATGCTTTTTCTGAAAAAAAAAAACAACAAAAAACAAAATTGAAACAAATCGAGTATTTATTTTTCTTCGTTGTTCCTCGATCTCTACTCGTACCTACATCCGCGCGCATGTTCTGTGTCAAAAAATGACAAAACTTTTCCGATACTCATACGGGAGGATCATTTTTTATTTCAGTTTAAAAAATCGTACGACATCGAGACACCTCAGAGGATGGAAATATACTGACTTAGGTAGAAACCGTTTGGACTCGTCGTGGTGAATTGTATAAATTTGACAAAACCGTGTGCACAGAGATACGCGAGATGTAGTTTGGAACAATACGAATAGCAGCTGTACAATGTGATAGTAAGAAATAAAGATAAACAAATTTACCTGAGAGTCGTTCACAGCCCAAAGTATCCACCGATGGTGGTTGCCACGATGACCGCGAGGATAGCGAGGCAGATCATAATCATGATCTTCTTCTGTTCTCAGCATTAACAAATTTGTAAATTGTGAGTTATATTGATTGATCAACTATCTATAAACTCTGTCTGGTGCAACAGTTCTGTGACACTCTGTCCACTACTAACTATTATACCCATCATATATATCATTGTTTTCTTTTCTTTTTTTTTTTTTGTTTTTAATATACTAACATTTTAATCCTAGTATCTTGCATACTTAAATGATACTTACAAATATTAAAATTATTCAACTATCTTTAACTGTCGTTTAGAAACTATGAATGTATTATTTTCTCAATCCTTATCATCGTCACCAAAATCACTGTACGGCAGAATAAAGCATATCCTGACACGTACATACATTCAACTGTCCCAGAATCAAGTAGTGAAACGAAAATTATAAAATAAAAATGTTTATTTACATAATGAGCATAAGCTCAATCATAATATTTTATGTGACATAACAAACATTCGTTACAGAAATCAGTAATAACAGCAATAATAATAATAATAATAATAATAACAATAATAATAATAAGAAGAAGAAGAAGAAGAAGAAGAAGAAGAACAACACCAGAAATAACAACAACAACAACAAAAATGATGATGATGATGATGATGATTATTATGATGATGATGACGACGACGGCAATAATAATAATAATGATAATAATAACAATAATAATAACAATAATAATGATAATAATAACAACAATAATAACAACATCAGCATCAATGACAGTAATAACGACAACAAAGTAGAATCACGAAAAAGCAATTAAATTGAATAGGTCTTCACTTACTAGATTGCTTGAAAGAAATTGATGTGCAACTGCTACAAAGTGCATAATATTGAAGACTTTCTTGGATTTCTACATTGCATCTCTATACGCGGATGTGTGAAGTGATAAGAACGGTGAGAGTTTTCTGATACATGTGCATACGAATAGAAAATTAAAAAGGAAAAGACGATGTAAAAAGAACAAGTATACGATAAAATGAAATGAAAAGTAATAATAAATTTACATATTTAATGAAAAAGTAGAAATAAGCTATTAAGACTCATATTACATTTAAGAATTGATGAAACATTAGGAACAGGATGTTTTGCTCAACTCCGTTGTCACCCAGATCCGGGTCATCCGATTGAATGAATGATTTTACCTCGATAATTATTCGTAAGTATACATATAACCAGCGTCAGATAAACGTAAACTATTAGCAATTGCTGATTTGTAGGATTAAGACATTAGTACCCTTCTGTGATATTATTTGTATTATTATTATTATCACTATTATTATTATTATTATTATTATTATTACTATTATTATTAGCAGAAATATTAAGAGTAAGTATCTATGTTACGCGTGCATACCTTGACGAAGGTATACATATACCGTTATCGAATTGCAATGGTAATCAATTTATTTAGTCGCATCATACTTTGCGCAAAAATTTGAAATTATAATTTATTCGATCCGCAAACTCTATGAATTATATATTATCTCATTGTCAGGCTGAATTAGACCTAACTATCAGAGGCTAATCGTAGATATCGTACGAATGGACCAGCTCGTGCACGGATAATATTTATTGTAGTTCAGTTTTACAAGTATTAAAATATTGGTTTGTACGTTTGTTTTTGTTTTTTTTTTTATTTTTTATTTTTTATTTATTTTTTTTCGTCAAGTATTTTGGGTTCTTGATTTTTTTGTCATTTTTGTTCTTCAACCTTTTAAGTAGAACATTATACGATCGCGGATAATTTTGAACAGACGTATCAGACTGAATTGAAAGATGATGATAAATTTATGAGATAGGTAAACGCAATCGCTAAACATTTTAATACAGCGGACTCAATTGTTACACATAATGTATAATGAATATTTTTGGACTACGTTATATTAGGCTGCATACCTATAGGCAAAAAATTGGGTCATTCGGTTTGATATATAATTCCTGACTCATGCGCGCGATATTTACAACAATATATTAATATACAGCATATTTGAATCACTTGCCAACTACTTTCTCTTTCTCACTCACTCTCGCTCTCGCTCTCTTTCCTCCTTCTCTGCCTCATAATTTTGCTTTTCTTCTAGATAAATATTCAAGATTATATGCATCTGCACTTGCGTCTGTATACATACACGCACTTACATTTATCTCGATCACGCTCCTACTACGTACATGTATAATATATTGCACTCAGATTTTTCTGCAATTCAATCTGACATCCAAGAAAGTTGTCCATATATATATATATATATTAGCAACTATTGTAAGATCGAGCTGCGAAAATTACAATAATTCTTCAATTTTCTAGCACATTGAATTCTCATAAATATGTAAGAAACCACTAATTATATATTACAACTACATATAATGTCTTCAATATTGTTATTATTATTATTACTACTACGAATTATCTATTCATTTTTGTGGTTATTATTAACGTTATCATTATTGTTGTTGTTGTTATTATTATTATTATCATTATTATCATTATTGTTATTATTATCATCAATAATATTAATATTATTGTTAATTTTGTAGAGTATTGCATGACAATTATTATGAACCTTATTACTGTGAAAGAAACGGATCGCTAAATACATATAGTATAATATATAAGTATATATACACATATATACATATATATGTATATAAATATTATAAATCCAAAATCCTGCTCTATTCAAAATTGAAAAATATTTTCTGGATAGAGAGAAGGTAGTACAGAGTAGTTCAGAAGTTGAATTACTTCTTGTTCGTGTGAATCAATAACTTTATACATACTAGTTTGCGGTTCTATAAAAATCAATGACAATACATCGCAATATTTTTCTTGTCGACGTGGAAAGGTTCGCATTTACATCAAATACCACTTGGTTTATATACATATATATATGTATGTATATAAAGTAAAATTAATGGGACTGTTTGTCGTTTTAGGACTAATATTGATAATAGTATTTTGAAACACGTACGTAGATGAAGAATAATAATTTCATTCGGATTTAATAATAATAATGTATATGTTTACGATCGAAGCGCCTTATTTCTTTCGTTCAAGGAACTTGCAGTTGTTACGTTGAAGTAGGATGCAGTTGTGGTCCGATAAATGCCAAAGTTTCGTCCAGTATGTTTCTTGACAGATTTGAGGCGTTTCTCGATAAACTAACAGCTATACCGTATACGAAAGAATGGCAATTTATTAACAGAGGTACGTAATTGTAATCAGCACGAATATTTCGACAATTCCTATAAATTCATGATATTCTGTATTAATTAAATACATGTAACGCATCTTAGATTAAAGGATGGCTTTACAATTTGTAACATTTATTTTTCTACTCGCGTAAGAAAGAAAATTTCCGAAAGCGTTTCACCCACAAAGGTGAGTATATTATCATCCGCCCCTTGATAATTTTGAGCCAACTACTCGTATGCGTATCTTTGTTGTTCTTATGGGTTTTTTTTTCCTTCTGTTTTCAATACATGTATGTCTGTATATATTTATATATATACATATAGATATACAATTGTAAATGCCATTCTTTGGTATTTTGAAGAATATTGGATCGAAGTAAATTACTAAAGATTTATGTTGAAAGCTCACTTTCTGGGAAGTTATGCCAATAATTAACTTAATTAAAATAATCGTAACAATTAGAACAATAGTAATAATAATATATCCGTGTGCTATTTAATAAAGAATTGTGATGCGAGGACGTGCGTGATTTAAAACAGAAGATGGTCATTCTGCAAACAAGCAAAAACGTTAAATCCAGTCAAAGCGTTCCTCATATGTATATCGGTAGTAGATTTTGTTTTCACTTCACAGTCAGTTCGAAAATCTTATTGCTTCCAATGTATCCTATAAGGTTTAAATTTGTATACCTGTGCAGTCGTACATTGAGAAGACTTTGAATTAAGCCACGGAAAGGTAGGATAGCGATCGTGATTGTTAGGAGCATCGCGTTATTAGAAGGGTAACGAATATTTTTAACATCAACAGATTTTCGCGACCCAACACATTTTGCACAGAAAAGCGTAGTGACGCGAACTTAACTTTGTTAATAGCTCTGATTATTTGAAACCCCGCTGAATTGGGATTATTCGCTTTGCCATAAATCGCAGTCCAGACATTTGACGTGTTATAAGAGAGATTCAAAATGACTTGCTTCATTTCCTTTTCCCCCTTTCTCTAATTTTTAATTTGGAAGCCCTCGTATTCAATAATTATCACTGTTATAATTTTGATTTACGATATTTGGATAATCGATAGTTGTGAAGGAAACAAATTGTCGCATTTTTTTTTTACTTATAGAAAAATTTCTGAATCTTCATCATTCGGTAAAAGGATATGAAAATATCCGGTTCTTTATTGAAACACGGACGATTACTTAAACATCATACGTCCATGTGTAAGCAACGTTCAAATCTATGAAATTTTGAGACAGAATAGCCAATTGAAACATAATTGTAAGCTTTGCGCACTCCCCAATTATATGTATATGTACCCGAGAGAAAATTAATGCATCGCGTTTAAGCTATCGTTAGGTAATTTATGTAACCAAATACATGCGTATACACAAGACTTGTATAAATCGCAAACGTGTTTACAATACAATTGTGCTGATTAATAATGAACTTCCATAGGAATTTAGAATCTGTAATCCCGGTACCGTGATGTTGTTGGATTTAAAGTTTAAACGGTAAAAACCGCATTATTTCAAGTTTAAATTTAAAACAAGGTGAATACGTACATACATGAATAGAATAACTTCCCAGACTTGTGGATTTAATTTTTCGTCCTATCTTATAGTTATCAGTATAATACGCGACAAAATATACTTCTACAGAACTCTGAAACAAAGTGATTGTATAACGAAAATGAATGTACTGTACTTTGTATCTTTCTATACATATATATGACTTCCTTCTCGATCGCCATGCAACTAACATCTTAAGCGTTTAGGATAATCATTTCACCCTGAAGATGGCTGGCTGGGCCCAGCCGAAACGTCGAAAAAATTGCAATTAAATAATTTTGCAAGTGTCAATCGATGACCTTCCCCGACGAAACTCTTCCTCAAATCTCTCTCTCTCTCTCTTTCTCTCTATGTATAATACATATATATATATATATATATGTATATATAAATATATATATATATATATATATATAAATATTAACTGTAAATTTGTATCGCGTATAAATTTCTACTAAATAAAGTACTAACGACATAAAAAATATGTCTTATGTGCATTTGTTACGCTCATTTTATGGTTTGTACCAAAATGATAATCAAAATGATGATTGCTATTGTCACGCAGATCATAATGAAGATCATTTTCTGTGGACAAAAAGAAATTTTTGACGTCAGTTTCCTATCAAGAAATTAATTGTTATTATATCGTCAAAGTTTAATGATAATAATCTAAATAAAATGTTGCAAGTATAGTGTTCAATTTAATTACTGAGCATGAATTATGATATAATAAATAATTGATCATAACATTTCGAGCAAAAGGGCAATAAATGAATAAATAGAATTTACAAAAACGATTCCATTGCACATTACGAATAGTCAATATGAGAAATGTAATTTTTTTTTCTGCTCAACTATTTTAAACATTCTTTAAACTTAATTTTCCAATATTTAGAAATATAATTAAAATCTTAATGGCTTGGAATACATTTTTATATGAGTGAAAAGCATTTGAATAATGACAAAACTAAGAAGCACTAATTATTCGGAAGATTGTGCCGTTGGCAAAATAACATATGTATAGGCATTCGTGTTTGTGGCAAATTAGCGTATTAATGTAATGTATATATAATGTGCAGTGCTATGAAATTTTTATGCGTGTGTCATTGTTGTACAGAAGGTTGAATACACAAATTGTTTGTTCTGTGTTTCATGTGCATTGTATTTAGTTTTATCTGTGGCAATACTATACTTGATGGTTGTGTTCTGTGTTATGTGTAATAATGGTGTGCTGTTTGTTTGGTGTTGCAGTTGTGTTTTAGAATTGCAACTAAAGGATTGGTGTGTCTAGACGTGCGATGCTGTGGGGATTTAATGCTCATGCTCTTGTTGCGGATAAAGGTGACTTACATAGATTCTTTGTTCTGAGTTTTATGTGTTTTGCGTTTAGTATTATTTGAGACAATGCCAGGAAATTTAATGGTGTTTAATGTTGTGTAACATGTAACGTTTACGTGTTATTTGTATGACACAGCATTTGTGTACAAGAAAATTCATTACCATAACATGTGCCACTGTAAAACCTGTATACATACACACTAAATCTAACAGTATATAAAAATTCATAAGTGAGAAGTAAAAAATAAAAAAAAAAATAAAAAATAAAAATATTACAATCAAAGCAATGATCCTCTTATGAGGATAAGGAAAGAAGATTCATGTCATCTATCCATTGCAGCTACGTAATCCCTAATAGTGCTTGAAAATATATGTTTCTACATTGCTACAAAAAAATTAAATACAGTATGGAATAACATACGTATTACACGAATCGAGAAAACTGTCGGTGGCAGTTTCTTATTTCTTCGACGGAATGCTTTCCAGGCTGTGGAAATGTTATTAAGAAGAGATAATTGAAATTTTTTCAACAATGTGTCAGGGTGATAAAAGATGAACGAAAATCGTGCAATTTACACTATTCAATCCATATGTTGATATCTGATTTATCTGCTGAATGGCGCTGATTGATATTTAATTACATACATGCAAAAATTATTTACTCATTTTTTTGCTCAAGAATTTATCAAAAATTTCTACAATGCAGTTATGCTCGTCAGTGAAGGTATTGTTTTTAAAATAAAAATTTTTCAAAATTAACGAGTGAAAAGCGTATAGATAAATAGTAAGAATTCACAATCGACCTATTTTCGTAACCAGTTTGTGTTCAATTGTCTTCTTTTTCTTCGCATTTTTCTTCTTCATCCCCTTCTTAATATCACTACCACTAGCTATTCTATATTTCACAATACATGTATACGAGAATCTCGACTTTCTTCCGTTGAAAATAAAATGTGAAATCAATTGGAAACGTCAAGATCAAATTTTACTCTTTATTTTATATCATAACACTGTGTATGTATACTATAGGATTTAACACAGTGGTACAAACACACAACGCACGGATCGGTTAAAGAGATTGGGTAAATTAGGGCAGTTTGGATAAAAAGGTTTTTCTCAGGGTAGAATCAAATATGAAATATTTATAAATATATGTATAATATATATCAAACCAAAAAGTAATACGGTATCAAATTGCATACGGAATTATTTTTCCAGTCAAAAGGTTTTGAATCGTGTGGATTATAACGGAGTGGAAAAAAAAAAAAAATGTTATGTAATAAAAACAATAGTAATTATGCAGTATTGTACTGTTACGTGTGCGAGTATTTTGTGTATTATATAACTAGAGAATGGATTAATACCGTGTATTCATAGCTTATATAATTTCAAGCCGTGTTCGATAAACTGCATCTAGATAAAATATCAGCCACAACTCAAAAAGCACGTGTTAAAATACTGTTACGTAGAATAAACCAAATAGGATAAGAAAGAAAAAAAATAATTAATCAAGCAATAATAGCTTGTAATATTTACTAATCGAAATTCTGTTTTCTTTCATCACCATACTTGTAGAAGGGAAGATCCGATTGAGCATTGGTCAAACAAAACTTAATCCTAAAGCCCCTTCGATCTTTCACTTTTTCTCCCCTATCCTTATACGCCCTGATTGGAAGGGTGAGAACAAAAAAAAAAAAAAAAATGGTTTATTAAATAACTGCGTATAATGATTGACGGTCGTATAATTATGTATGGGATATAAAACATATCGTAGATATCGTTCTTTTTGGTTTGATACTTATCTATATTGACAGATTTTACCTTACGTGCTTTGCTTCTATATTCTTCTGCTTTGGTGAGTTGACCTTGTGCTTGACCAACGTGGTCCTCGGTTTGCGTGACACAGTATTCAATGCGGTCCACTAATTCACCCTGCGACATCGTACGCAGGGAGGCGAAAAGGGAAAGGAATAGGATAGCAAGGAGGAAAAAGGAAACCCAAAGAAGAGCAGGAAGATGGGTGAAATTTTTCTCGACGAGGAGATAATACATATGTGACACAACCCCAAATAGATACAACACCAAACATATTATATATATAGATATATAAAGTACAGCAATGATGATACATGATTATATCGCATACGCATGTCGTTACGTAACATATATATACATATATATATAAATATATATATACATACGTATATATGTACATGGTATACATGTATATGTATATTTATATAAACAGATGGCAGTACGGTAATAGGTATAGTTAGCGTTCAAGTTAGTAGTCAGAGCAGTAATGGACAGAGACACAACCAGAACACCCATGTTAAAAACAGAACAAACACCGTCACATTTTTAAGCACCGTACACACATGTTATAATGTATAATATATAGATTAGTAGTTTAGTCGTGAAGTATGTTGGGGGAAAAAAAAAAAAAAAAACCCAAGATGAAACGAAGAAACGAAAAAGCGACGAGAGTAGTGAATGTGGTAAGAATCCGTTGTTTTTAATCAAGTATTGAAATGCGGAGTGTAGAGAATAAAAAAGAATATACGGTTGGTGGGAAAAATTGGTGCGGGAGAATGGGAGATGCGTAAAACGGGGGAATGACGGATTCGCAAGGGGATAAGGGTGAGACGGACAAGGAGAAAAAAAAAGTGACCAATTAGAAATGTACGAACACGAATGTCATTTTTATAAATATGGGAGGGACTCACCCGTCGAGCTTTGCTTTGATACTTGAGTGCTTTTTTGGTGTCCTGCGTGGCAGTCTGAACGTAGTCAACGGCATGTTCCACGTGGTATTCTATGCGATCTATCATCTCTCCCTAAAGCACGCGACGCAACCCAACGGTAACGGGAAGATATTGTTAGTTTTAGAATAAACCAGTTTCTTTTCATGCATCCGCAATACAGACCGATATTATAAGAAAAGGTGTGGGGATTAGGATTTTTTTATTATTAACAGATACAATTATCCAATTGTCTTTCGATGATTGCGATCGTATCCTCACTCAGAATGTAATGCAAAAAAATAAAAAAAAAAAAAAAAAAAACAATGCGTACCGAGAAGTCTACTGCAAAGGTAACAGGAATGCATCTTCTGCAAAATCGCAGGCGAATATATTAAAGTACAATCAAACGTAGAATGAAATTATCGACGATCTTGTTTTGTCCTCTCAAAGGGTGATTTCATTTTCTTCCAACAACAGTTTGATCGCAATGATACGCCAATTTTATTATATCATAGGAATTTTTGGATTTATAAAAATGAATCAATGTAAATCGCAGTTATTTGAGTGAGGAAACACATCGGTGAAAGCAATTCGATATTCAAACTACATGTTATCCCAGACAATGGTAATTAATGTAACGTGCAAAGTATGAACAGCATGGGTTAGATTTATCAACCTAGTCATCATCATCTTGCAGGTATTCGTTATACTGTAGAATTTTTTCAGTCAAACAGGGAGAATTAAAATACTGTTTAAATCTGGGTAGCCAGAAATTGAACCAATACTTGGAGGGTCGAGTTGACTACTCGAAAATATAAACCGTCAGAATTGTTTCAGGAATTCGTGGTATTCTACCGAATGCCAAAAATCCAGTACATATTCACGTCTATTTTTTTCTGTACAAGATGAATCAACGTAAGCTGGTATGTTTTTGGAAATTAGGAGTTTAGCGTGAATATAGATATCACCGTTTGAAATTAAGAATGAAACGATTAAGTGATACAAGAGTTACCAGGAAGGGTTAATTGCGTCGCGTTATTATCGCTTATATATGTCGAACGAATTAACAAGACTGAAATAAATTCATCCGGCTGAATGGATCCCTCGGAGAAAGTGAGATTATTTTCATCGTTTTCAACATCAGACGTGAACACGTGATATAACCGAGCCGCGATTGTACTCACGATAAAGGAAAGTCTGACACACGAGATCGGAATGAAAACAGCGACGATAGCGAGTTACGAAAGGGATTTTAATCGTCGAAGAAAGCGTACAACTTCTCCTTCAATCAGTCTACGAAATGGCTAATTCTCGCATACAATTAACCCTCGTCGTTTCGGGCATAGAATCACCGGCTACCACCCTCTACCACGCTGCTATAATAATCGTCAATATTATTTGCAATTAAAACTTCCCCCGTCCCTTTTGTTTTAACGCCAGTTGAGCGCTCACTGCTACCAAACTTCAAATAATTTCTCTCCCTTTCTAAATGCGAGGGGGAAATAATTAATTTTTAGCACCTGTTGGGGAGAATAGTCACACTATTACATATTATGGCAACTGAAATAGTAATTTAGAAACGTAATTTCAATGGAAATTGCCTGAAACTCCTCAACTCCGATGCAAATGCAAAACTCGTAACTTCAGTGCGCGTCATTCACACGAATGGTGTGAGTATAATTTCGTAACAATGTATGGTGGAATTGAATTTACGACTGTAAATGAATATTGCAGTTTCGACATCAACTTGAACATTGTAACATCATGAATAATAATTTCAATACGACGATTTCAATCACACAATTATCAGTTACATGCCTGACTGTATTGGAGAATAATCACACCAGGCAGCTTCGCGTCGATATCAATATCAATGAGATTCGGCAATTATATACGTAGCTTCGTTAATGATGGACACTTTTTTAACAAGACGCGTGGTGACTTTTTTGACGATTTTCCAATACGTTTCAGTCTTTTTCAAATCTTAAGAGGACAGGCATTACATGATATCTGAGGTTTGGAAAAGAAAAGTGATCGATTCCAGGAGAACTGACAAAAATTGAAAGATTCAAGGACACTCTGAATAAAATCACAGATCGACCATAGCTGGAGTTTTAGGTAAGAAGCCGATTTGCAGAGTGTATGTTCATTGAAAAAAAGTATTTTCATATCATATACTGAAATCAATTTATACAGTACAGTGAGGTTCATTCTTTACTGCACTTAATTTGCCAATCTCGCGATGCCTGAACGCAAAAAATTTGAGTAACCGATTGAATATACTGAGTAAGTTGCGTACGGTAAGAGATGACTCACCTGACTTTCGACTAACATAGCCATATCCATGAACATATCATGGAGTTCCCTGATGGAGTTTTCTAATTTAATGATGTCAGCGTGTCGAGCTTCGATGTCTGCCAGCGTCTGTTTCGCTTGTTGCGTTTCCATTATGATCTGTATCGTAAATAAGTTTAATTTAGCGGTATATACATAAAGAAACGGTTTGATGTATCATTGATTGAGCGAATTTGTACCAGGAAGAAGCGTTTATTTGATTTATGACATTTCATTTTGTGTACACGTGCGGTAAACGCGAGAACCAGGCATTGTGAAAAAAAGAGCTGGGCAAACATCTAGTGCTACCACGATCTCCGATCTTCATCTTAGAAAGATAAAGGATATTCCCAAGGAATTCGAATTTAGGTACTGATAGGATAAACAAAAATCTCGTATAATCTGGCTCAAGATTTTCGAAGTTTGGTACACCTTTCCATTACTCATTCGTAAAAATTTTAGGAGGTTCGAAATTTTTATCAATCAACAACAATATTCAGAGGGAGAGAATATTAAATGATCACGACGCAACGGATCATATGAAAATTTATGTATTGCTCTGCTTTTTCCTTTTCACTTTACATCTGTCGATGTTTTGCCCGAAACAAGAGTCCGGCTCGTTTCACCCTGGTTACGATGTGACATGCGACGCAACTTTTGAAACGGAGACGAGAATAGATTGAAAAAAAAAAAAAAAACCAGATTGCCCAGAACTAAATCTTATAATCTGATTCTTCACTGCGGATACGCGTGGTATTGTGGTAAACAAAGAGAAACAACACCGATTGTTCATTACCGAGGAAGCATGAAAATTTTCTCTCGTCAAAGTTTTTCGTCTACTACATATGTGTAACATAAAGTGGAAACTTACCCCCTGCGTAAAGACAGCTGGGTTTCCTTGTTCCAACATTTCTTCAAGTTCTTCATTAGTCGTCGTTCTCCCCGCTGGAAATGACGATTGTAATTTCATATTAATCCTTCTCTCCAAATTTACTTGGATTAAAAACTGCTCGACTCGTATGACGGAGCGAGAATATTCACTCTTTAAGAGTGAATTTTTCCACTTTAAACGCTTGGCGCGAATAAAATCACTCTAAATTTCACTTGGTTTGGAGTTGCGCAATTTTCACCTCCGCTTACAATTAGTGATTTTTAACTTCATCGGAGTGAATTCTCACTCCAAGACATTAAAGAGTGTTGATTCAGGGGCGAATATCAGCGAGTTCTACAACGACTTACTGATTTCAAGCTGCCGTTGTATCCTTCCCTTACATCGCTCTCGATAATCGGTCTGCGTACGATTGTATTCAGTCATCACCTCGACGAATTTCCTTGACAACGTCGAATGTTGCGTCTTGCGTATCCTTAGGTCTGCCGACGATTTGTTCGTATGTTCTTCCTGCTCGATGTTTTGCTCTATCACTGGAATATTGCCGTCAAGCCGTTAAAAATCCAATGCCGGTCAGAAAATCTCTAGTCCCGACTTTCCGTCGGTTGTCTCGCTTTGTATAATTATGAGTTTATTATGCATCGAAAAAAAAAAAAAAGTCGAAATGACATGTGAACAAATAACCGCTACTATGCATGATTATCAATAAATATGCCATCGTACTCACCCTTTAACTTGGCCCGAACTTTGTTGGCAGTTTTCTTTATATCAGCCATCAGATCTTCGAGTTCCATTTTCACCTCTGAAACAGATAAAAACAAATAATTACCGGACTGTCTAACTGGTATGAATTTAAAGAAAGTAATCGGATAAGGGCTTGTTGTATCACGATTGAGAATTCCCGTTGCGTGGAATATCCCAGAGTTACGCGAATACAATAAAATTCGGCATTATTATGTTGATGTATTAAATTTGCGTCAGAAGAAAAAACACTCCTTATTCAGCCAAGTACTGTGTATAAACGCTACACCGATAAGGCCATGCAACGGTAAGTGGTAACGTATAATACGGTAAATTTAGACGGTTACCGGGATTGAAACTTTGTCTCAGTACGAAGACTAAGCGTTAATCAGAATCTCTCTCACATCTACATCGAGGATACGAGCATTGAGAAACTTGGCAAGGTAGACAGTTTAAGCGTTATCTCAAGAAAATGACGACCAGTTTTTGTAACGTTGCGTACTTGAAAATTATCGCCACTAATCCAAAAGTTTGTCAAAGATAGATGGTCGGTCGTAACGAAAGGCCCTTGATGAAACATACATCAAAATTTATCACCGAGTAGAGAAAAAAGATCTATAATAACAATAATCTCACGACGCAGATAACCGAACCGACCGTCGTTCATCCGTTCTTCGGTAAGTGCGTTTGTATTTCCTGTTAGGTACCTAACCGAGACGGTCGAACGATTACAAGAGAAAAGTTTTCTCTCTTTCTCTTCTCTGGACTATGAATATCTGGGTGAAATTTCATCAAGTTAACGAGGCGATGTTGAAGTCTCGTATGCGAGTGATCGAATGTTCGCCATGGTTGACCTTCGACCTCACGTAGGTACCACCTACGATATTCTACGGTACTCTATAAGCCATCTACGCGCTAATATCGCGTAGGTGTTTCAGAGGCGTAAACTTGGTGTAGATGAAAGGAGGTTCGCCGCCCACGTTTGAACTCTGACCGTTACTGCGGTACGTTTCGCCGTTAACATCAGGTTCCCACCCCTGACTCCGCGCTGTCAATATTCGATACACAACGCGGGGTTGACGACAGTCACCCACCCCTTCGGACGTGTAAGCTCCGCACCAACAATGAGACGAGTAGCTTCAAACGTATGTGTGTATGTACGTGCAGCAGCATTTTCGCAGGTAAGAGGGTGCGCTCGGATTTTTATTCTTTACGTGTTGTACACGTAACGACGACCTTTCGGTCCACATTCTACGAACAAGAAGGAGAGAGAGGCGAAAAGACAGAAATGAAAACTGTTTTCAAAGCACGTTTTCCGTGGGCGTTAGATGGCCCACGCTTTGTACGTGGACGCGATTAATTCTGACTCGAGGAACGGAACTCGGTTAAAAAAGAGAAAAAAAAAAGGATGAATAAACAAGAAAACGGGGGAGTGCTCGTGATTCTAGCAAGGACTTCGATTTAAATTCAGGACAACGTGCTGCGTGAAAATATATCCAATGATATTTGAAATAGGAAATAAGAAACATTGGCATTAAGGCACTGAGCAATTTTTATTTATAAATTTTCACTTGAGAGATTATACTACGGGCAAAGCAAGTTTTCACAAAGAAACCAAGGTTCGTACGTTTTTTTGGAACATGAAATTTTTTTCTCAGGATCGATAGTACTTTGCATAAGAAGGAGTTTACTTCTTCGACAGACTCAAAATTCCAATCTTATTTACGAAATTCCCTGACTTTTCCCGACTGCAAGGAATTCCCTAAATTTTGCCCGTCCCCCTCGTGTCGCACGGAATATTGCGAGCATGTAGAAACATATGGGACAATTCACATCATAACAGGTCTGCCGCCACTTGAAAAGAAGACGTCGGTAGCCAATTTCGGAAAAAAGTCGTCTACAGTTTTCCCGTATTTATCAATTTTCATTTCATACGTGTATACAATGTTACGCAGGAATGACTCGGTTTTATACATAGAATGGGTGATATTATACTTAATACAGAAAGTTCGTTTAAATCCTGCACGCCGTATGTATTTTCCTGGTATTTCTCATATAAGGGTGAAATGGTGATTCGCTCGAGGGAATTATTCCATGTCATATTGTCGGGTATTACGGCTCTTCGTGGGCTTCCCATTAAAGTTCAGAGTACCCAATGTTCTGACGAGAATTATGTAACCTACGAGATTTGTTAATTAGTAATCTTCGGTCCAAGATATGACAATTTTCATATAATAATTAATTTGATTTCATATTCTTCATCGATAACCTACAATATGATATACGTATACCTAAGTTGATTGAATTTTCAATTTCGAAATGAAATCGTCGAATTAATTATTCGTCGCCATGAAAAACTTCTCGCCATGTGTCACGAAGGTAATTACAATTTTGTAGAAACGAGAAGCAAAGCTGAAAATTGCTTGAAAGGTGCCGATGAGAGTGGCTAACGGGGTACGGAGGTATGCAGGGGATGATTAAGAGTACGGCAATGAGAAAAAAAGGTGGGCATAAATTAAGGTGTAAACTCGGTATAAATTAAGAATGCAATTTGGCTTAATTCCAAATGCTAATGCGATCCGAGAGCTTCTTTCCGTTATCGTACATATAATATGAGATATAGTTGAAATAAAAAAACGAATGCTGTGATAAAGAATACCAATGAACCCTGTCTGCCTTTTTCAAACAAAACAGCAACAAAAGCGATGAAAAGCGAATCGATGAATAATCGCAAACTGCTCGCGCAAGTCCATTCAAAGCACGAATCCAAAGATTTTTCTCATGATCGATTCGTTACGCTGTATAACGTATAGCCGGAGCTTTCAGTGATGTGATTAAAGTGGGTCAAAAACTTATTTCACCATTAGAGGATGAAATCAGCTAGAAGATCGTCCAATCATTATTCCATCAATATTAATACTCCTCGGAGAATTTTGTTTTATCGCGATAGGATAGTTGGTTTGCGGAGAGATTACAAGAAATAAATGAACTGATACGAGAAAGCTCACTGGGCGAATGGATGTTGAACCAAGTGGAAATTTCGTCGAAAAATTTTTGCGGATCAATACTCTCGGATATTATATTTCCGGTATTCGGTGTAAGGTATAGGATTTTACAGCAGGTACTTCAGGGAGCATGCGGCACCCCTTAAACGTTAACGTCCTGCGGAAAGCAGGTTTGAATCCTTATACTTCCCCAGTTACTACTTTCGACGAAATTCGAATGGTATATTTTTATCGGTTATCTACCCGAGCGTGTAATAAACGAATAATATCTGCATCGCGAAAGCTCACGGCAAAAATGCTTTCGGCGTGCGTATCTTACCCAGCATCACATGTTGCTATACGCATTATAGTTCTGCTCTTACTGGATATCATTACTCAGCGTGACAGTTATTTTTCAAACATTACGGACCTCCGTTACACGCCATCATTATTACGTGTAACAGACGAACGACTGCGAATGACTCGATTCGTTTTCTAGCAAAATTTCAATCTCGCCAAGCTTCTTCGCCTAGCTGGAAAATCGATTGATAAATTTCCATCTTGGGAATTAAAATAACGATCAAAACTCGTTGAAGATACAAAAATCCGTACAAATTACTCCGTAAGTTCCCCATCAGAGAGGCGAAAATATTATTCCGGAAGTGACCAAGTTTTCCCCTCAACTCTCGTTATACGGAAAGAGTCGCCGAACGTCTTTCACCTGAAATTCCCCCCCACATCAACCAGACGTATTAATCAACCTCGAGGTTAGAGCGTCACCGCATCGACGGACAGGCAGGATCCCTGTTTCGTTGCCACAACGCCCACTCGATATCCGAATCGTACGAAAAGGGGTCAGTATTATGACCGCATTCACTCGGGGTAAAAGCATTCAGTCATCGTTTAGCTCCTCCGACACCTACCACGCAATTTTACCTTTCAACAAAGCTTGCGCTGTTCGAATTCTCCCCGAAACGCCTCTGTCACCGTGAACGTTCAACTTTTGACCTTTGGTGATTCGTTCTCACAATTATCCCAAGAAAAGACGCACAATTGCAATGAAAATCATTTTCTTTCTTTGATCTTCCTCGATAAGTACACGGCGCCGTTACGCGGTTTCGAAAAATTTCCCAAACGCGATGATGGTATAGCGAAAAAATGGAGGTCACGTCGTAGACGTAGAGTTTTTTAATCGAAAATAGGACGGAGAAGTCCGTGCAGTCGGCAGTGTTTATTATTCGACGTTAAAACTGTAACGGAGTTAGCAAAGTGGTGAAAATTTAACACGACAGGGATGCTGCAGGTATACCTGTATCTATCATTTGCGAAGGCATTTAATTGCTCGCCGCCTTGATTACTCGTTCGTTGTTAATTCGCTTGCACGTGATGCTGTGAACTCTGCAGAGTTTCTAGGCAGGTATATAGACGTATACATTATACATACGTACGTACATACATATATACATATACGTGTACGTTTGCCTAAAGACACACTGCGGAATACTTTGAAATATGAAAATTGCCCAGATGTGAAATAAACCAATCTCGGTTTTCATTGAGAAATTAATTTCCCGTCGTATATCGCTATCGGTCACCGTTAAATAAATATTATATCTTGGAGCGCATCTCGTGCGTACGCTGTGTGTACAGAAAATGAACTTGGATCAAATGAAATCGTTGCGAATAAAATTTGAAACAATAATTTGTGAACTTACGAAGGGGACACAGTGTCTACGCGCTCTTTAAAATTTGAGAATATCTAGGAAAACAATGCTCCGTATTGTCTATAGAAACTTGCATAGCTGCAAGCACGTGTTCTCTTCGTACGTTTACCCATGCTTGTGACATGTGATCGCTCGAAGCATCTTACATGCTGGTATATAACGCAGTGTACCTACCTACGTCATAAGGCTCGTTGTATATGATATATAGATTCCAAGCACATCGGTCGCATTTTAAAGATGGAGTAAAAGAGCAGCTCCCCTTCTTCCAGGGTTTGGCAAAAAAATTTTCAACTTAAAATAACGTATATCTCTAGCTTTGATTTATGAAACTGTTGAATTTTTTTACGTTTCACGTTACAGGTACGTATGTGGGGATTGGGAATATCAGTCATTACTGGCGTAATTTTGAGAGCAAAAAAGAAAGGCATAAAGATTTTCTGTCTGCTTTTATCCAATTTAACGAAATTGCAAATGAGAAATAGATAGTGAGTGAGAGAGAGAGAGAGAGAGCCGAGGGCGAGTTCGCTCGCGTGATCGATGGGGTGCACAAGTGGCCAACGAGTTTGTTTACCACGAGCTACGGTCATTTAGTTTACTGCGGGGGTGAACGCCCGTCACGAACAAGCGAAGTATGGGCGAAAGGGAGAAACGAATAGAGGAAAGAAGACGCGAGTACGGAAGGGTCGGCGAAATTGGCACCCTTTATTGGTTTACCTATTACTCAATTCGAAATAGAAAATCTCCGTAGCAGTTATTGACTAGTTCCAAATAACTATACACGAGCTGAGTAGTAGCTTGTAATAATAAATATTAACAATTATAACGAGCCAACTAGCGACAGGACAACATATCACATTTTCCTGATGGAAAAGTATTCTTACAAAAAAAAAAAAAAAAATTTTTTTTGTTCGTGAAATGAAATATTCCGCGATTTTAGAACAAAGTAGGTATTACAAAGAATCGATGATACGAACATTTTCATAAGCTCCACGATACGATCGGATAAGAATGAAAAAGCAGGCCGGTGTTTTAAACAGCATCGGTTCGTCCTCGTATTCAACATAGCAGCTTTCAACAGCGTCTTCATCGAAATTCTTATCTTCGTTCATGGTGCGCGTCGTCAATTGATCCGAGAACGACGTTCCGTCTAATCGTGACGCGACGATCGACGTTAATCAAGTCCTGAAGCCAGTAAAGCTTGGTAAAGCTAGTCGAAACCTGTGCCTTCTTTCCACTCGAATTTCCCCGATTTTCTGCACACTGTATTAGCATGAAATTCGATTGAAAGAGATATCTAATTGAAGGATATTTTGTAAGATTTTTGTCAAATATATTATAATCACATTGTATCGTCAGTGAGATTTTCGAGTTTTCAATCTTTGCAGCTCTTGCTTTTTCCTGCACACCTGATGAGAGTTTAAAGCAAAACGGACAGAAAAATAAGACCATAAAACTGTGGGTATAAATCGTTGAATTATTGCCGATATTCGCCATTCGTTGAATCGATGAAGAAAAGCTTTAGGTATATATGTATATATATATCGCGTGACTAATGCCAAAAGGGCGTATAAAAATTGTACGCCCTTTTGGCTTTTCAAAACCAAAAGGGCGTATAATTTTTTTTTTTTGTGCCAATCGTTTTGTCAATATATTCTAAGCCAAAAATGAAAAAAAAAATTTCAAAGCCAAAAGGGCGTATATCTCAAGTTATAAAGCCAAAAGGGCGTATTATTTTTTTGATAATAATTTCTAATTTATTCCTTACTCAATAATATGCAATTTTTATTCAAAATTTTGAAAAATCTTGATTTTTTTTATACGCCCTTTTGGCGTTAGTACATCGAAAAATTTTTTTTTGCAGATCTTTACGTTTCGAGTGATTTTAAGTCGAATGGCAAAAAAAAATTTTTTTATACGCCCTTTTGGCATGGATCCCTATCTAACTGCTGTAGTACACCCTTTTGGCATTAGTCACGCGATATATGTATACGTATACTGTACATGCATCTGTACACATAAATACACACACACGCACACACATACGCGAGTTTTCGCTGCAGAGAGATAAATGTAAGAGGATCAAAAGACCGACGCGGATGGGGCTGTAATCAGAGACGAAAGAAAGAAGAAATGGTTTCTGTTCCGGAAAGGATTCCGGGGGATTGCGTTGTATGTACAAGATTCTATTTTCGCGCTAGGCCAATATAAAGAAACTGCCCATGCCGCTCATACATACATCTATATATATAATATATATACACATATATCTATCCCATATCCTGCGCTAAATTTATGGAAAAATACGTGATAGAAATATTATATTACCGCGGTATATACGTGTCGGGATTACACGTCATAAATACGATGAATTGCGAGATAAAGAAAAGAGAAATCAAGAAAGACAATCAAAGTATAGATATTCTTCGGCAAATAATTTTTAAGAGATAAAACGTCGAAAAGATTTTTTAAACCGGAACAGAAAAAAAAAAAAAAAAATAGTATACGTGCACCTGCCACACCTTGTACATTTTAAATCGGATTACCGTTGGTGCGGGTATATATATATATATATATATATATTTTTTTTTATTGCAGTAGATACGACTAGGTGCCACCGTTACGTGCATATTATGATGCCTCGGGTCATCTTTGTACCGTATAGGTATAAACTATCTTGTCATCGCCCGCAAATCGCGAGCATTCGCGAGAGATTCTCGGCGAAGCCGTAGAGTTCAGGGTTCGGGTTCTAATTTTCTAATCCCTGCCACCGGCGAATTAAATACAAGGATTATCTTATCGCCGTCTCTTTCAGTTACTTTGTACAGGAACAAGTATGGGGATTAATACGGTGTTTGAAGCGTAATCGCCGAGGTTTTCATCGCCCGATAGCTTTAAATGCTCCGCACTTAAACTTTCGGGGGTATTAAGGGAAGGGCGATTCTACCCGATTTAAATTCTTTAGATATCGATTCACCTGTTTGTATGCTGCGATGACATAATACTGATTCTCTGTTGAAAAAATTGACAAACCGAACAATTTTTGAAAGGGTATTTTATATATAATTTCCACTTTTGTGCCACGTAAGAATTCCGCATTGCGCTACAAACGGCGAATGATGTGTATTGTAGGTATGTCGACACACCGCAGTTCGATAGCTACGTCTGTTTGTCGTTTGCTGTGTTATATCGGTTAAACGGAAGCAGCGCGGTCGTTTGATCGATTCTATTTTTTTCCCCAAGAGAGAAAAAAAAAATTGGAAAATCGAATTGGAAAGTAGAAGAAAAAATTTGAAAAAAAACACACACACACACACAAAGAAAACTAAAGGTGTAAGAACGAAAGTAAGGACGAGCAATGATAAAATTTTATCCGTAATATTTTTATCTGTTACGTTGCGCACGTATAACAATATATTGCAGTATGTTACACGGTGTATCTGCGTTAATCCGTTGACCGAGATTAATTAGCCGATAAAGTAATATACGCCTGGATATAATTAGACACTCGTATGCACGTGATAAAGTTAATCGCATCGTCGTATGTGTGGAGGAGTGTAAGACATCGATGAATCATTGCTGAAAAAAACCCACGCAACATTTACTTGAACGAAAATTGACAAAATTATACGGGGAATTTAAAAATTATTTAATATAAACGAGTCACACATGGCAATAGCATAATACATTTTAGTGATACGAGTGTAATTACTTTCTGTGACGCAATTAATTAGAGTGATAATCGATGTAAAAGTAACACTATTGTAAATAGGTAAGTGTAAAGTTGATGGAATCACGCAAGATTCGTTGCAACCGATTTAATCAACCCGAAAGCGTTTTCAGGTGAGTTTCTCTCACGCATCGTTGCACCTCGTTGAGTTTAAGCAATCATACGGCTATTTAGGTTCTACGTATTTACGCGTATAATTAGGGTGACACCGATTTGAAACATTTTTCACAAATGTGTCTGATATACTCGTTACACTTATGCATGCGAAGAAAGAATCGTCGAAACGGTAAAAACGGTTTAAGGTTTAAGAATTTTTATTTCGTATCAAATTCTCAAGCACTTTTTTATTTAATTTTTTTTTTGCCGTAGGTTTTCTAAACCTGGCGCAGGCTTCAAGCTTACGAAAATATACAGATAAATTTCGAAACAATATTAAGTACCGATTACAAACACCCGCGGTATATGTACATAAGAGCTTAAAAGTTATTATATACGCGTAACTAGGATTCAAGTGTTTGATTAGCGACGCGGCGCCAGATAAAAGGGAATTAGAAGAAAAGGGAAACAAAAAAGTTGTTCGTGAAAATTTTTGTAGCTAAAAAATTGCTTATACCAACTTTTGCCATACTTGTTGTATTTTCCGTCTTGCAGATTGCGTACGCCGTTAAGGGACTTTTTTCGATCGATTTATCTTGAATGGTTTCAAGTATAAACTTACATTATATACGTATACGGAAGCCCCACGTCGCTCTCGCCATGCCTGATCGTTTATATATTCTATATTCTCGTATATTTCTGTACTGAATTTTTACCCAATATGAATTACACCAGAGCTTATCTGTCGAGCTAATAAGCTTTGGCAACAGAAAGAAAAACAGTACAGGAGAATTGTAACTTGAAACAAACAATGTCTGTAGAATTTTCACAGTCAACTATACTTTTAAAATTATTTTCAGGCTTATCGTTTTTTCCGTAACTAAGAATCTGTTTGCATGTCGGGAAAATTTATTCAATCGCTAAGAAAAGTACTGTCTAAAATAAAAGAAAAAAAACATTTCAAGTTCAAAGGCGAAATCCGTCGAGGTAAAGCAGAGGATTTGACTTGGTTTCTGTCCGTGCATCAGACGGCGGTCAGCGATTTCAATCTATCGATATACAACCAAAACCGAAGTTGGGAAAAGGTATTGCGAAGAGTAAACACCGCTTGCGAGCGATTACAGTTCGCAAAGAAAGCTCAAAGTATCAACCTAGGGCACTTAAGAAAACGAAACACACCGGTACTCGTAAACACGATACTCGAATCCCGGGTGAATTCGGAGTCAGAGATTGGAAAATCGGTCTTCGGAAGTTGCGTCTCTAAGGGATTAACATCCACACCGTTTGTCTTCTACAAGCAACGCGTAGCAACTCGACGCCAATTTTGTTTCACGCTGTATCAACTAGGAGCTGTTTGCACCTCGTGGCACTGCGGGAATATTGCTTTGCGATTTCAATTCGGATTCATCGGAACACCTCGTCACTAAGCATTCAAACGGTAGTATCGAACCGTTGTTAAGGCGAAGTTGTTGACGAATTATCCAAATTCGTTGGAGTGAAAATAAAATTCATGTATGGATAAACAGCGAGGCTTAGAAGACCGGGTAGGAAAAAACCGCGGAGAGGCTCGAAACTGCGGAAGAGATTTCGTTCGGGGAATATACCGATGGTTCGACTCCGCAGGAACGGCTCAAGAAAACGTAAACATCCCTAGGAATAGCCTCGGCTTCCCGGGGTCTCCCTGCTGCACCCTCAGGGATTATCGATTCAGTCCTTCGGTGCAGGAGAACTTTTAGGACAAGGCCGAGATCCCTACTGCGTATAATGGAACAATAACTCATACATTCGGTGCTTTCGAAGCTTATTTTTCATCCATTTTCATCCATTTTCATCCATTTTTACACCCCACTCTATTTCTCTCCCTTTACATCGAGTGTTCATTATTCCCCGCAAATCAATCCAGCTACGATTCTCAATACGGACGGGGGTGGTTCCAAAATGACGCAACACCTTTTACGACCTATATTATGGATTAGTTCAGTTCAGTTCCTCCGCTGAATATACCGCGAGTTGTGCGAGGGAATTGGGTCGAAATATATAAGAGTGCTCATCTATTGTTTCCGGATCCGCACCGATGCACTACACGTGTTTTACGGTGCATGTTGTTTTTTCCCACAATTTTTCCGTCAACTTTGCATTTCGGTAAACATTGAGAAAATGAAAAATTATTTCAAATACGGTTCAGCGGTTTTTGGTAAATTGTATCAGGTTTTTGTTATTATTATTAATATTATTATTATTGTTGTTGTTATTTTACCGTACGAATGGTGAAAATTAAACCGTAACAGAGAGAAATTTCTATGTTTGTGGTTACCGTACGTTATTCTTACTCATTTTCATTCCTTACCATAAGCGAAAAATATTGTTTTGGATTCAAATTGAAAATGAGTGTTGTAACTCAACCGGAAAATCTATAGTCCGTTTTCCATTCCGTTTGACGATTACGAGTCACTCGTACTGTATTTTCCTGTGAAAATTACGATGGTTCGATGTTGTTGTAACGACAAAGTGTGGTTGAGGTCGTATTCGACTGAAAATACAACTACAATTATACTAACCGGTTACTTGGATGAACATTTACGATATTAGAATCGTCGTTGTAATAATACCCACTTTACTGGAATATTCTAGTGTACCTAAACGTAACGAAGAACACACATCCCAGAGCGACCTGAGTTTAACGATCAATGAGTGTGCGCTTCCAGTTTAAAACGACTTGCTGATCTATCAACCTTTTTTTCCGCCCCCTGAATCCCGGCAGTAAATCTAGCTCGTCGTCGTTCCTGCATAGCGATCACATCGAACTTTCGCAATTATTCGCACCCCGGTGAAAAGAATTCTGTAGAAATGGACTCGGGCTGTAGTAGGAGAGAAACTCGAGAGTTAAGGGGGTCCTCTAGTTTCTCGGGTCGAAAAAATCGATTTTTTTTTTTTTTCATAAATCACATCTACAACATGTGTAGAAAATGTGTGCCAAAGGATTTTTCGATATTCGAAGTGGTTCACAAGTTACAGCCCTGGAACGGAGCAGGAGCGCGCGCCGGGCTGCTCCGAAAGCCGAGCGGCGCTGACCATTGTATTGATATCCCTAAATCTAACTGCTACCTGAACCTTTTGTGAATTAGGCCCGAGTAAAGGGGAGCCGAGACCATTGACAGACGCTTTCGAATATTGACTAAGACGCCGTGAAGTTTTAGTTCAGTTTTGCTGTGGCACTTGCGAAGCGTACTATATTTTCTCTTGCGAGTCGCACGTAGCTGATTTTTTGAAAATAATTTTCAAAATGTTCAAGAAAGGAAGTAGAGACGCCCCGGCTCGTTACGATCGACCTAAAAAGCGAAAATTCGCAGGCAACCGACACACTTTTGAACAAGACAAGTCGTTTACATCGGCGTCAGCGACGAAACTTCGTCAAAATAAAAATTTTGAAGTGAGCGTTGAACAGACTGTTTTGTATTGTATTTTGAATTTTGTGAGTGTATTTTCAACCATTTCTTCGGCTGTTATTTGTAAAGAGTGCAAAAGTAAAATTTCTATGGCGTGCAAGTGTGAGAAAGAAAAGAAATAGATTCATGCCCAAAAATCTGGACTTTTGCTCCGAAGCACCTCCATTCTGGGCCAAAAGTGGTTGAAATCGCCACGTTTCTCGCTGTCATAATCTTCAACGAAGGATTCGAACCTATCCTGAAGACCTTGGAAACCATGGGAGTGAAAATCGGCCCACAAGCTAAAGGATATGTTGAACAGCGTGATAGCTCTCGGATCGACCGTTCAGAAAGGCGCACGAGCGATGTTGTAAAACAGGCCCGAATCGCGAAAAGAGAAGACAGAGCAGCTCTGCGTGACTTCGAAGAAGAAGAGGAAGGCCTATTGTATGGTCCAGGCATAGCAGATTGACGGTAAGATGGAATTTTTAGTATAAATCACATGCGCGAACTTTCAAACGCGTTTTTCTCGAAACACCATTTTTGGAAACGGTAACCACGATATTTCAGAAACTATTGCACCGATCTTGTTCAAATTTATACAGCATCTTTAATATGTTATAAGCCAGCGATTGAACTAGAATTATCATGATTGCTTCGATAGTTTTTTTCGTACGAGCGAAAAACTTAAGAAAAAATGAGTAAAAAATAGAATGTAATTTTCAAAAGTGTATAAAAATGTCAATTTTTGTAATTTAAAATTCACTCTAGTTCAATCGCTAGTCTTGAATATGAAGATTAAAATGCCGTTTGGTTTTTTGATTTCAGATAAGCAGAACAGCCGCAATCTTGGTTACCGTCAAGCACCTCTTCTACTTGATGTCTTCCTGTCGGCCACTATAGCTGCTATTCTATTATATATTTTGACTTTAAAAAATTTGTAAAGCTCATTTAAATGTTGATAAAGATTATGCAAAAACAATGAGATTGATTATTTCGATGCTTTGCCCGTAAAAAATTGTTGAAAAAGCCATAAAAAAACAGCCGAGAAACTAGAGGACCCCCTTAAGCCCGTCCTCGCGTTTGGCGAAAAAACAAAAAAGAAAAAAAGAAAAAAACCGTAATAACGATCGTAACTCGGGGATTACACGCGACCTACCCGATTACCCGGATCAAAGGATCCTGCCCTCATTACGTAGTCTCGCATGTATCTGGGATCACCTATACATTACAAACACAGCCGAAGTATTGGCCATTTACTCGAAAGGTTCGTACATGAAACTTTTGGCGTATCGCTGACCCGTAATGCGTGGAAAAATAATTTGCACGTATATCCGAAAATTAAAACAACACCCACGCTCAAATATTCCGATATTTCTTAACCGATGAGAGAACTCTCGTATTTACCTTGACGGGAGAAAGAAAAATGTATATCACATATCGCATTGATATCAAATTCATGGTTTTGAGTCAGATTTTCTTTTCAGCTGTCAGGTTGAGGAAAAAGTTCAGGCCGGCTGCCCTCTTTTTTGGTTTTTATAATTTGCAGGGTTTGCAGGGAAAGAGAAAAATAGAAAGGATACGAAAATCCGTTGAAAAAAAGAAGAAAAAAAAAAAACAATTAATCTGCAAACGGACGATGAAAAAGTTTATGTATACCTACGATATTACAAATTTCATGCGAGCGAAATCCGAGTGACTTGAATATTATTAAGGAAATTCGTTTTTCCACCATTTTCAGCGAATAACTTTCAAAGGAAAAATATATAGTACACACACACACACACACATATATATAATATATACATCCATACATACACATACACACACGCATATTATATATCTGTAAGCATAAACAGAAATCGTAATCAAAAATTGAAAAGTGATTTAAATTAATGAAATTTTTCACTCAGAGGTTCGCCTGAGTCTCCGTCCATGAAAACGAGCGTTTTCGTCCGACCATTTGTCATTCGATTAACAGGGAATGGTCGGCGTACGTGCATAAAGCACGGTAGAACCGAGTATAAACCAAAATTTCATAAATTCTCGCACGGTATGCAGGGTGTATGTATATTATCGAAACCGGGCAAAGCCTTACGTGCGCGGATGACGGGGTCACCAGTGAGATCGTCACGAGGGGGTGTCAGGGGTAAACCCCGGGCGAGATGTGCAGCGCAGGGTTCACGCCTGGGAGTTCCGCCGCGTTCTACATACGTACATACGTGCACGCACGCGTACGCGCATTTCCACACACACTTGCGTATACACTCGCCTACCACGTGACAAATTTACGAGCAAGCTTCCGCTCCGTCTCTGTCAGGTTGGATAAACGTGTATACCTTGTACATAGCGGGTGTGTAACGTGCAGAGGGCATTGTGCGTCGTGGGTAGCTACACTTCGTATGTACGAGTCGATTTTTTACAAGTGCCATTTCACCCGCGGCACGAGGTCTGCTTTTTCATATGTTTCACCTTTTTCCTTTTACCATCTGCAATTTTAATCAGCCTGAAAAATATACATATACACACACACATATATATATATAAATGGAAAGAGAGAGGGAGACAGTAAAGGTACGAAAGCTGTCGGATCTACCGTAGCGATATTTTTTCACCGAAGAAATTCCATGGTACGTCAAGGGGTTGATAGATCCGGTATAAATATTGGTTGAAGAGAAAATTGGCGAAACAAAAATGATCGAGTTTACTTTTCGAATTTTTTCCCTCTTTTTTTGTTTTTTCATCCTCTCCCCGTTGAGCCAAAGTCGGAAACGAAGAGAAGAAAAGATAAAAGTTTCGAAAAGTTTTTTTTGGGGTGACATTTTGACGTATTGAAGGTCGGGAGAGATTTCGAAACGCAAGTTGAACGGCGCAGTAGCAGCGAGACCGTCGAGGAGTTTCAGGGTGAAATTCGGAACTTTTGAACCGAGATAAGAACAGGACAAAGGAAAAGTCAAGTCTGTGTACACCTCTATATACATACATACACATATATATGGATATATAGGCATACGTGTGTATGCACAGGGTATGGAATTGTAACCCGAACTGGCAGAGAAAACGGGCTGATAAATTGGCCCTTTACATTAGTTTCACGGTACGTGTCTCAACTACCGGAGGTTTACCCTCTGACCTCCTTCCCTCCTCGTCTTTCGCACACCACAGTCGTGAATCCGTCGACGACGACGTCTTCCGGAGACTCCGATACCCACCCTAATTAGTAATTAAAGTACCTTACTAATTTGCCCGAACGCTCGTCAACCGCAGGTCACGAATCGGGGAGATGAGACGAGACGGCTGCTGCAGCAATTCTTTGCAATTATCTTGATTTCGGTACACGTGTAAGTACCTTAAATTTTTTCATTACATTGGATTGGGAATAACAACGTCGGCTTTACACTCGATCTATTGTTTCTTTTTTGAGATTCAGCTGTCCGTAAATAACGGGATAACTTTTTGTCAATTATTTTGTAAGAATCCTGCATCCCTTCGCTCGCAATATTATTAAAGAACAGTAATAACGAATGGCGTGATTCTTTTTTTTTTTACAACCCAGCATTTATAATTGATCGTTATTACAGTCATGCTTTAAAAGTCGTTCAATTCAAGTCTTTTTTTTTTATTACAGTAGAAACAGTGCCCAACATCGATTGGATGCCGACGTTGAAAAATGTTATACCTATTCTTTCAAGAGTCTTTGATAAAAGCTTGTGTAGATAATAAGCCGGCATCGTTAATATTCTCAAGAAATATTCTTCAATCTAATTTTTATCACCGTACGATAATGCATAAATAGAAAAAAAAAAAAAAAAAGAAACTAAGGGATGGGGATGCGGGGAGGAAGTTCCATTCGACGGATATTAATATCGGCAATAATGATCAATATTCTGCTGCACCGTCGAAAGATTGCCAGAGGGTATATATAATATCGAGGAAATACCCTTATTATCCCACCCCTTCAAGGGAGGGGTGAAAAGGTGGATATGTACACACACACACACACACACACACACACATCTATAATATCTTCCAGGGCGAGGAAGGGTATTGTGCCAGCTTTCAATTCCCTGGCGGGATTCCTCTTCGCAGGGGTAAGTCGAGAGGCAAGTGTACAAGTAAAGCTGCAGTGGGGCAAGTAGGCGATGCTACAAGGTGAAGGAGTTGGCGAACTGAGCCGGACGAGGGCGGCTCAGCACATTATACACATGCATGCATGCATACAAGGGTGCAGCGTAGCCGAAGGTTCCGGCGTTATTACCGCGGCCGCGCAGCAGCGGTGAAAACCGAAAGTATGAGACTGCAAACCCTCTTCCAACAGTTTATAATTTAATAACGGTCGATGTTTATCCAGGCATAATAGCCGGACATTTTATACCTTCCGCGGATGTATGGAATTTTATCGGAATACACGCAGAATTTAATGGCCGCCCATGATACACGCACACCCGGAGCAACCCTCCGTGTTCTGTTGTGCAACTTTTACATCGGGATGGGAAGGGGGAGCTTTTCGCTGCCTTCGCAATGATATACGTAGAAGCAAAACAATTTAAGCTATGGCGCAACTTTTCGCGAAACATATGCCGTGTTATACGTATATACGTATTATAATGTGTAATTTTTGCTTCTCACATGTCTACGGTTATTTGTGAAGCGAGAATTTATTTTTAGACGTTGAAACTAATTTTACTGCTCCGCGTGAACGTTATTGCAAACTAACCAGAACGCTCGTTAACGTTAAAGCGCTCAAGTCATGAAAACTGCAGTTCGAGTTAACGACTCTTCATAAATATGGATTTAAAGAAACGGTAATAACACAGATTTTTTTCCTCTATCGCTAATTTTTGTAAGTTTAGATTCACGCGGTAACTAATTTCGTTCATCTTTGTAAAATATAACGACAACGCGGCACGGACAATGAGTCTGTCAGTTTCCCCTCATTTGTCAAAGTCGTTTTACTCGATAAAGAGCTCGACTTCTTCGCGTTACCCACCGATAATTCGATTCGGTCCCTGAACGAGTTATCGGACAGAAATAAGATGTGGAATTATGGATTCCCCGTATTCAGGGCATGAATTTGAATATCCGAAAGCCGCCCGCCCGGGGCTCATCCTGGCGACCTTGCGACCCTCCGTCTGGCGCTAAACTATAGCCAGTTCCTGATATCGATTGACAATGAGTCGACCGGGCCAGAGGCGAAGAGAAAAGAACGCGGCCCTTTCCGTATTCGACACCGGGCTGAAAATCCCATTGAAATCCAGCAATAGCCAAGTATAACTGAAGTCTAAAAAGATATAATATACGTATATGAATGCCATATGAAAATTCTTCTTTGTGATACATCACATAAAAAAGTGTCGGACTTGGTTTTTATCATAAAAAATATTCATGCGCCAAATAAAAATTATTTTTATTGATATATCTCACTTTCTCCCTCCCTCTCTCCCTCTCTCTCTCTTTCTGAATATTATACGTGGTTCTCTTTCTTCATCAATCTCGATAGACAGCACTCGACAATTTTTTACCTCTCGACCTCCTCTTTGCGTAGCTCTTCACGGCGCCTCTTGATTCCGAGGAACGTGCTGCACCATCGAAGAACTATTTGATAGCTGAGTGTTGGGCGAGAATCGAGGCCCTCGCTTCTTCTTCACCGTTCAAAAAAACAGAGAAAAACAATTTTTCCTTCTTCCTTTTGTCACCCCGATTGAAAACGGACAAGAAAAACGTTTGAAGCATCGTTTCACCGCTGCAGAAGGATAGATGAAGGAAAAAGAAAGGCTCGCCAAGTACATGTATCCACGTATTTTATGGTGGATGAGTGGTGGATAGAATTTTACAGGATGGATATGCAGAGAAGCGGAAAATAATATCGCTGTACCTGCGATCCGATAGATTCCACATTTGCACATCTGAAGAAATTTTTCTTCTCTTCCGATTCTTATCGGACGTTGCAGGGGAAAGGAAACAATTTTGTTCTTAATTTTTTTTTTTTTTTCTTTCCGTTACTGGTTACTGTAGAAGGACATCCGGTTATCGACAGCGTGGCACACACAGTTTGCTATTCGCGTTTACGTCGGTAATCGGGAAATTGGGTTAATACGAGGTGGAAAGGTGCCAAGCTTCTTCCCACCCTCCAGATCGCAGACCTCGAGGAGCCCATCGCTCCTTGGTTTGGGTTTGGCGGCAGCCGGTTGTCGGACATTCGAGAGGACGTTGGATCCATATCGGAAAATTATTAAGAAACCGTCGAGACGTACGGAGACTTTGCGTTGTTTTTCCCCGTCGCGTCGGGATTAAGGGAAACGGCGACCGTAAGAGCTTCTGGCAGATTGGTAGTAAAAAGCGCGACTCGTTTCGTCGACGAAACTTGAAAGTACAATTTTCCGAATGTGTGTGCGCGAATGTGGAAAATGAAATGTAGCCACCAGTTACACATTTTCCACCGGTTTGTTCCATCTCGAAAAAGTTCATTTTCTCGCGAATAGCCGTTGAAACGGTTTTTATCTAAATCAGGCATTTTACGATTCTTCGCTAGTCGACCACTGCGGTTACTTTTCCAGTTGTAAAAAGTCTAAGGCATACATGATACAGTACGTGTTGCACGGATAGGTAGATAATTGCCCAGCTTTTTTCATCACCTGTTATCCTGGAGGATTTATGACACTACGTAAAAAGTGACCCATTTATCATGACGATGTTGTAGGTACCTAAACTTTTTCGAAGTGTTAAAAGCATGTACTGGCCGTAGATTCTCAATCGAAAATGAGTCTTGTCGACGATATTGAATACTTTGTGATAAGATAAAAATCTGAAAATAATCAACCGCAATAAAGGCGGTGAGAAAATTAAATTTGAATAATAATGATGATGCCCAAAGGTTGTCAATAAATTTATGAAACAAAGTATCGTTTATCAAATTCTTAAGCAATTTATTTATTTTCTTTGTTATGTGAAATAAATTTTTGTCATTTTCCTGAATGCATAAGAAGTTTTAAAGAATTTTCTCATTACTTTCAAATTTACCATTTTTGAAAATTTGTAAAGACTGTATTTACGAAAACGTATCCAAAACTCACGATTTTCCCTCCATGTACCAAAATCTTTTATTTTCGAAAGCGGTATTTTTAAAATAATCTGAAAATCTTTACAAGTTCTTGGGTATTCGGAATAATCAACGAATTCATTTAACACGACAAAAAAAAAAAAAAAATTCTCCAATAATTTGTTAAGCAATGCTTTGTTTAAACGATTTATTGACAACTTTTGGGCATTATTGTTATTCAAATTCAATTTTCTTATCGTTTTTGTTACGGTTGATTTTCTTCCGATTTTTGTCTTACCATAAAGTATTCAATATTGTCGACGGGGCTCACTTTTGGTTGAGAATATATAGGCCATGACATCCTTAAGCCGGCACGTACAAGTTGTATATTATTACAGTTACGAGATATAAAACATTAACGCGTATGTGCGTAGCTTGATGAATAGACATTATGTTGTATACTTTTCGTCGTGAAAGCTGTTTGCTTTCGTTGCGTCTATATAACGTGGGGATTTATACAGTTTTCAGGGATGCCACAATTATACAGCTAATATGCTGTTGACCAAAATTTAAGAATCGATTATATTAACTGTGTAGAGAAAAGTGGATTTGCCTTTATCTCTCTCTCTCTCTCTCTCTCTCTAACTAATCAAAACATCCCTTCAAACTCAACAGCAGTTGTTTATTTTAACGAAGTTTATAGTTCAAATGGATTTGCAGTTTATTTATCTGTCTCGCGTCGGTTTATACGATTCTGACAAAATAATACGGTAGATTTTCATGAGGAATGTAACAAACAAATTAGGTTATACAGTTGCATCTGCAGTTGAATCGGGTAAGATTAATGTTTTTTAAATTTTTTAGAGTAAAAAATTTGCCCAACTCCAACTTGCTACTCGATCAGAAGAAAACTTTATTTCCCTCAAAGTAAATTGGGTCACTTTTATTCTATAACTAGATATTATATACGTATAATATGCCGCGGCTTGCAGCGCGAGCATGAATACGAAATACCGCGTCTACGTACAAGAATATTCAACGGAGCGTCGAATGATTTCATTCGAAAAAAGAAACTTTTCTTACAATCGATTTCTTTTCCTAAAAAACTGTAAGAAATCCATAATATATGTATGCAAACATTTTTCTCGCAACCCTTGGATCGAGTTTTATTTCGACACAAGTAACACAACCGTGAATTACTCTCGTTGCGCGAACGTTGATAATAATCGAGTCGAATTGCTCTCGCGAAGCAGAGAGGCAACATTTCTAAAGAAAACACGCGTCTCGCCCGTCCTCCGAAATTCGGGTAAAATTGAAACTGACCGCAGGCTGATATGGCTTAGCCGGTTGGCAGACGTGCCGGATGTTTCCTCGCCCCCAGAATTGACTGAGCCCCATCGTAGTAACAGCTAGGGTAGATACGGCGAGCAATTTGTATTCCGCCGGTCTAGGAGGATCGTTTGAAGCCCGAACAACCTGGAAGCTCTTGTAACTTTAGGACGGCAGGGATGAATCGACCGGAAGAACGGGGCCAAATTTCCGGGGAAGGATAAGAAATAAGGATCGATTCGCAATTTACACGCAAATATATATATACATATTATACACATATGTAAATGTGTGTATAATTGTATACGTTTTTTTTTTTTTATTTTTGAGATCTGAAAAAAAATTCCCTGACATCTTCCCAGTTCTAGTAAGTTACTGAAATAACCTAAATCGTACGGTTTATTGACTCTGTAATCGGTTCAAATTCAATTCGAATTGAAATAAAAAATACATAATGTCCAAAAAAGTAGGGTTTTGGCGAATTTTTTTTTTTTTTTTTGTTTGCTTGTAGACAAGTGAATTTGTCACTTCAAAAAATCAGTTCTAATTCCCATTATGGTAAAATGATATTTTCAGTTTCTTCAATGACCAAAATAAAAATTCCGACAATTCCTGGGTTTCCGCGATCTCTTTTGAATTCCTTGATATTTCCAGGTTTTTGAGGTTTTCCAGGTACGTGACCGCCTTGAAATAATGTATAATAAAAAAACCGTCCGTTCGATTACACACAAAACGATAATAATAACGATAAAAACGAAACCTCTTCTCGTTACTTCCGAAGCCGAGGTGACTGGCACTGAGAATTCTTCATTACTTTCCCGGTGAATTTTCCAGTTGATCGTTAGAAGGCGAGAAATTCGTCTCTCAACTGATCAAATATACACAAGGTCTACAGCGAAGCGAATTCCGCAGTACATGTACATTATATACACAGCATCTCGACGGAGACGGGAAAAGCGCTTTTGAAATTTCGTCGCCGTTACATGTATAATGTATATACTTCGCGCTGCAAGCTCGGATTTTGTATAAATGTACAAGCTGCATCTGTAAGCGTGCGAACGCTTTGCGCAGAGTCGAGTATTATAATATCGGTACCTTATAAAATGCAAGTACAACCCCGGGAAAAGGAGCTGCTAGTCGGTTGAACGGAAGTGAACGCCCAGAGATTCGCAAAGGAGGGATGGATGGGTGTATAAACGGAGGCCTGGGAACGAAGAGAGAAGGAAGCCTCGGCTATACGTATAATACACGCTCTGTTTTCTCGACGGTATCTCAGCACGTATTGCGAGCAAAAACCTCCGGCAATACCGTTTCGAATATAAATTCTTATTTCCGTATCCCTCTCGGTTTGTAGCATTTCTCTAACTGTACGTCGATCCTCCATACATACATGATATACCAATAACTTCTTCCTCTCTGCCGCGGGGTGGAAAGAAAGAAAAAAAGGTTTATAGAAGGTACGGCTCTCGTCTCCTTCTTCAAAATACGCAGACCGGCTATTTTCCACGTGAAATTTCGCGATCACGCAAATAGCAGGATTTCAATTCTCAAACGATTGTTATCGGCTACGTAATCAAGAAGATAAATTGAATTAGAGGATTTAAGGAAATAAGAAAAGATGATTTTTGACGAAAGCAATTATCACTTATCGGTATCCGATCAACTTATTATATACCTCTAAAAAATTAAGCTTCTTCAGGCCGAAACCTCGCTTCGTGGCTGACAACGTGATTCCTTACGACAAGTTGCGAAAAACACAAATTTGGTTTACTGAAGGGGGTAAGAAAAAAAAAAAAAACGAAAGCGATTGTAAGTTAAAAATCTGTGTCTAATTTGCGAGAACAATAAATCGAACGGTTTTCGGGTCACGGCATCGTTAATCTACATATTCTGAATACACGTAAGAGCAAAGCGGAACGCTTCGACTGTACGCAGATTTACGACAGTTTGCCGTGAGGCTGCTTGCACGGAATTTCGGAAATAGGAATTGTTTGAATATTCCGTTATATGTACCGAACAGTATGTGTCACGTATGGCAATAAATTCACCGGTACCGCGACAATATTTCCTCGTACGGCAACGTCTGACTACCGTGAAAATTTGGTAGAGAGAATTTACTCGCGAAACGTTCTCTCAGTTTTCACCGTGTATAAAACAATAACCTCGGTCAGTAACTGTAATAATAAAAAGCATTGTTCGTCAGAAAAATTAAAATGTGATAACATTCCGGTACAGAAAGTGATTTCGTTCGTACGTTTAACAGAAAAAACTCCGAGTTTCTTATCCTTTAAACCCTTTCACTACGAAGAAGAAAAAAGTTTAAACATTTTCTGCAGGAAAAAGGGTATCTTCAAAGCCGTAAAAGAATCAGAAACTTCAATCGTGATTCTATCGGAATGTGATGAAAAAGATTTGCGGAACTTTTGAAAATCCTCACAAAAAGTACGAACTTTAAAACTTTCGTATAACGTTATTGAATCAGGTTCGAAGTCCTTCAGACCGTACACTAAAATTTAATGGTCAATTTTCCGCACAGATATGTCGGTGTACGTGACACACGTCGATTTTATGTCACGGCCTTAACCGAGAACCACGTAATAATAATAATAATAATAATAATAATAATAATAATAGTAATATGAACCCTCCGATACCATGCAGGCCGATAAAGCGATCGACACTTTGTACCGGAAATTCTATAAGAAAACGAACCGATGCACACGATAAAACTATTAGTTGATTCAAAGGCCATATGCGGCTATAACGCATCTCCGTTCTCCGACCCAAAAATATTCCACGTCCATGCAGAAATTCCAAATTAAGGGGGACGAATTCGATACAGTTCAACTTTACGCTACGTCACCTCGGAATTAGCAAACTAATAGGGAAGCGAACAAATTGACAGAGAACGGAAGCGGACCACCGACCAATACCACAGTTTTCAACCCTTGATGCAATATCCTGGACGGTCCTCGGGCGCCAGCTGCTGCTGTTCGTGACCCGTAGCAGCAGCTGTTGTTGCGAACATTGCGATGATGTTTTGACGTCTGCGGTCTGCACGCCCTGTACATGAGTATACATGTATGTATTGTGATTTATCGCCACCTCCGGCTCGCGTATCCCGAATAGGGTAGGAAAATCGTCGAAAATACAACAACAAATTGATGGTAAAGTTTTGAATGATATTTAAAAAATCACGTAATGACTGTCAGATTACACGTCAAGAGATTAGTTCGGTAAAGTTACTTGGAATGCGAAAGGATTATCGATATTAAACAGCAATGTCGGGATTGATAAAGGAATGGAAATTATATAATGTATAAGAGTAAATTTCCCAGTCAAACGCGAAACGCGTTATGGGGGTGGAATAAAAAGTGAGACAGCCGTCAGCTTTGCTCGATCCATCGATGTAAATTTTCCTGATTTAATATCGCGGATTTAATAAAATAAAATTTCACCAACTCGGTCGAGGGAAACGAGTTAAATTCTCTCTCTGATTTATGTCGACAGGCATTATTATTTTATACCGGGTGAAATACAGGCGAACTTTTTCGCTCGTCGTATAATTCCGAATCGTCGAACCGAATGATGAAAAACGTAAACATTTCACACCGTCAAGACGACGGCTTCGAGTGAACCCGACGTATACGGTTGAATGACGAAAATGAGAATCGAACTTATGACGAAACAATTCTGTCTTTTTTTCTTTATGTTTTTGTTTTGTCGAAGCGCAATAAACGCACGTCGAAAAAAGTTTTTTACGCATTCGATGAGACGTCGCACGTTTCGGATACGATCGACGTACGAACCATAAAGTGTTCAATTAGAATAGTCTCGAATATATCGATATTTCTATTATCGTCTACGGCAGAAACTGCATGATGTGTATATTGTTGATAAATATTGAACAGCATTGTAGATTATGCACGTGACGAGGAACTGTATATAAGGACAGTAACGAGGTGAGTATAACAGGTACGGCGGTGGGAGAAAAGCTGGCTCGACAGAAATAGACAAGACACACGAGGAGGAGGATGAGGAAGCGTGGCGTGCATACAAGTCGCGAATGCTCGTACGTCGAATCACTGACAGCCAAAGATGAATTCATTCAAGTTAACGGCGGCGGAGGAAAATGCCGATAAATAAAGCGGTCAGGTATGGTACATGCATCACGTAATACATTCACGTTTCGAGGAACGGCGTATATAAACGATCGTACACGTCGACCCTTGGGAATTATGAGGATCAAGTTATAGTAACGTTACCGTAACGATGCGTGTTTAGGAAAAGTCGCGAAATTCGCAACCTTGGTAAACTCGCGACTTCCCGAAACTTGGTAAACTACTATAAACAACAAAATGTACACCGATTCTGCAAAGTCAAATCCTTGAAATTTATCCTAAAATTTCCTAATAACGATTGTTTCTTCGGATGTATCGTTACGTTAACGTTACGAACTTGAGTCTCATTCGGAATTGCGTTAGCTTTGGATGTCGGGTGAACATGTTTCCACAAGATAAAGGACCTGGACAGCCAAAACCACGGAGCGCTTGTCCTGGATGTCGAGATCCACCAGGTGGAGGACCTGGACAGCCAGAACTACGGAGCGCTTGTTTTGGAAGTCCAGTTTCACCAGGTAATGGACCTGGAGCTCAGGAACCACGGAGCGTTTGTCCCGGAGGTCGAGATCCACCAGGTGGAGGACCTGGACAGCCAGAACTACGAAGCGCTTGTCCTGAAAGTCGAGTTTCACCAGGCAGCTGACTTGGAGCGCCGGCACTCGAAATCTGCGGAGCGCAATTTTCATCCGTCCGCTCTACCGCGCGGTTGTTTCCAGACTGAGGAATTCGGTTAGCTGATTTTGGTCGCCGACGATTACTATAGATTGATGACGTCAAGAAAGAAAAAAATTTGGGTGACGTCACTTTCTGAATATCCGAACATCCGAACATTCAAAATTTGGTTTCGAACTTTAATACTATGTATGATTAAAGGATCGTAGGTGGTTAGATTTTAATGAGATTTCATTGCGGTTAAATAACAATAAAGATATATTCAGCTAGTTAATAACTTGATACGATGTGGCATATATCGATGTGATTGTAGATTGTTACACGAGCATAGACTGAAATTTTATGAGAATAGGATAATTCCCGGAGTGATTACGTTCGCTTTAAAGGTGCGTGGACGACTAACGCACGTTTGAAATTCAAGGAGAGGCAAAGTGGTGGGAGAGGATAAATAAAAGACGGAACAAGGTTCATCAATTTTTAGGATGCGGATATGGTGGGGAAAATAATGGAAAGGTTGGAGGTCGAAAATACGGATAGGGAAATGGATTTGCGTGAGGAAATGGATTTTTCCCCGTCCGCTTTTCGCACTCTCTTGATTATTTCTCTCTACGCAACCGGCCACCATTTAAACGTTTCAACAACAGGATACTACGATTAAAAAAAAAAAAATGGAGCTCGAAATTGCCCGACTCTTCTACGTTTTTCGACAGCTCAAACTGTAGCATCGTATCTCGCTTTTTTATCATACGTATTAAGAATAAGGAAAAGAAAAAGCAAGCTTTTTACGTAAATCGCGTACATATTGTATTGGACAAATTTTGGGTATAGTTCAAATTTGGAAAGCTATAGACAAAATTTACGAAAAACTGACATTTGTTGTTTCTTTGAAACTTTTCAGCGAACATATATATTGTGAAACTCACAAAATATCGAAAGATGATTATTGAAAGTGGCGAAAAAATTATCAAATAAGTGAAGGAAAGAAAAAAAGCGTTCAGAGAAGTGAGCAAAAATTCGCATTTCATTTTAAGATGCAGGCAGTTTCTCTGCATTTCCATACCCGACGCTGAACGTCGAGGCTTGACACGTTCACCGATTGTTGTCACGATGTCGGAATTGCGGCTTTAATGCGATTGGTTCGGTTTCGAACAGGTACACGGTTGTTGGAAATTTCGCTGACTTAGCGACGAGCCAATCCGATAGTCGGCCCCTCGCTCACTTATTTATACGCCTCCTGGCTCGAGAAACTTAGTCGGTATATTTGATTCCACGCTTACAGTTTGCACAAATGCAGAATCATCGAAGAGTGATTCACGCGGATTCACCGTGTAGCAGCGAGAGAAACGAAGCAAGTAAAATACGTAAAATCGAAACAAAGAAAAGTAAAACTGCATTTTTCAACTTGTAGTAAAACAGGCAATTTCATCGTCAATTTTCCAACTTTGATACAAAGATGATAATTTTCAGCAAAACTATCAGATTTCAACATTCCTGCAGGTTAAAATGTTTTACGTTATCGACAAAATTTGATTTCCTTAAATCTCGCCTCTCGCTGCAGGCTTCAATGTACCAACATACCAAAAAGAGACCAAATAATCGTTCCCAATCACGACCTACGCAGTATTTTATTCGGAAACTTCCTAAATTTCAACGTAGGTAACCAACACCCACGAAAAACGGCACAATTTCATCGACTATCCGAAACATGTAATAATCTCGGAATTATCCACCCATGGAATTGGGACTCTGAAACGCAAATCGTTCCGTCCGCAGACCGTCGCGTCGGTAGTTTCGTGGGTCTGATTTCTGCACACCCGATAAATCTAATCGGCCCGAGGCAATTTCTTATCGCTATTAGGCATGGAACGTGTCCCGAAAATGGAGCCAACGCAGCGTTAGCTGTTTGCCGTTATAATCCCAAGGTGATTTCGCAGATGGTTTAGATCCGCATCCTCGGTCCCTCCTTTGTCCTTTTGACATTTCGCTTTGACGAACATCCGTGCGATACGTGATATTAGAGAAGAGAAAGAGGAGAGATGAGAAGGAGGGAAGAGACGACGGCGGGAGAATATGAGAAGAAGTCTGGAGGCCGGGAAGCCGGGAAGCCAGGCGTTGATCCTTATCAGCCGACCTCCCGAAATTCAGTTCCTGAGCTCAGGTCTCGCAGGATTCGGCGTCGCGGTGTTTTCGCGAAAAGGTAGGTCGGAAAACCCGAGGCGTTATATTGAGGGCTGTAGGATGAATGAGGGGGGGATTTTTCAAGGCGGCTTTGCGGCGATCCGTCCTCGCGAATCCGGCTCGAAAACTCTGTTAAACCATCCCACTCACGAAATGATTCCCCCCGGCATACCTGCCGCCACTCGAGCGAAACCGCGACGAGTAAGAACCGTGGAATCGAGGGTTGGGAGAGAAGGGAGGGGGGCGAGAGAGGGAAAAAAGACGAGACGCGGGGGAATGGAGTAGGTACAAGTTTATCGAGAGAATGAAGAGCGGGCGAAAGGAAGGAAATCCGGAGGCTTTCGACGGCTTGACGTTTCGGGATATTCACGTTTATTAACAAGGACGCCTCGACGATTCTGCCGGCTCACGTCTGTTGATATATCGCGCACAGGAACCAAAAATGTATGGAGAGTATAAGGTGAGTGTACCAGTTACTGACCCTGTACCAATTATTGACCTTTTTTTGGTTGCATCTGTGTGATATTTGGTTCTAAAATTAAGAAGAAAATTAACTTCAAGTGTCTGATCCTCCAGCAATTGGTTTTAGTCGTCGAAAAATTCACAATTTGTGCCATCAATTTATAATTTTGGAAAATAAAAGGGCATCAATGATTGAGTCTAAGCGTGTCGATGACTGGTGTACTTACTTATGCCAGTTTGGCACAGTTTAGATTAGCCAATCGTCGTAGTTTTATCAGTCGATGAGGTCGCATTTTTCAATGAAATTTATTGTACTGCTATGGTAAAGAAAATTGCAGTAACTATATAATTGTCATGTTTTTAGACTTGCGTCATTAAGTATTTGAGGCTGCAATTTTGGATGAACTCTGCAAGGTTTTCGAAAAATAGTAATTCGGAAAGAAGAGAGGAAGACCAAGAGAGAGAGAGAGAGATAGAGAGAGACAAAATTTTTTGCTCTATCATAATTTCGGCATTTAAATCAAGAATATAATTATAAAAATTGTACAAAACTAGTGCAAGTGAGTTTTAGCCGGCGGGGTGTCACGTTTTATTTTATTCCAGGTCGAGGGTCGACTTGTATAATTAGTGGATTATTATGATATTCCATTCCAGTGAAAAATATACCCTGATGCGAAAAAGAATCATCGACAAACTTTCCCTGTCATTGCCATTTTTTTTCTACAGTTAATGAACCTAATGAACCTATGAATTGTATTCGAAACTGAACAATAAAGGGGAAAAAAATGTTCTTGTGTACAGGCAGAAAATAAAAGCTGTTACTTTTGATTCATTCTTCTTCTTCTTCTTCTTATTCTTCGGAAATTCAACTATAAATGAGGAAAACACTCGAAGACTCTTCAAGTATACGGACCGGCTAAATGTGGCAGCAAGAACGGAAGAATGGAAATCGTATAAACGTGCCAGTCGCTCGCTCGCGGTAATTCTTTGCCCGACTTTAGTAAAGCTTTATATTCACTGCTTACGCGGCAAGATTACAGCGAGAGAGAGAGAGAGAGAGAGAGCGAGAGAGTACAGGGAGGAGGATTGCAGGGTGGTTGAGTAGAGGAGCCGTGAGCGAAAAGCTTCTCCCCTCGACGCCTCTCCTCTCCTCTCATCTCCTCATTTTTCACTTATACCCGGGGCTCCGAGATCCCGGCATGCCTGCGCAAATTCAAGCCCCAATGAATATTCTACTTGAGTTCAACGATCAGGAGCTAAAAACGACTACCGCCATTATACACGGTGAATTTAGAAAGTGTTTAAAACTTTATACCCTCTCCTTCCTCCTCGCATTGATGTCGCAAAACCCCATTGATTATACTAATCGAGCAAGGGCGCTCTCTCTCTCTCTCTCTCTTTCTCGCTCTCGGCTTATCGCCAAAGAGTTTGAGTTGGGTTACATACCACAATTTGACGTAGGTACCTAAGCTCGCGGTATAAAAGGATCGGGTGCCGAATTAACGCAAGGGCAATTTCCCCGATCCACTGCACGGATTCTGATCCCCTGTAACGATCTACCGCGTCGCTTTGACGACGCGAACAATTCCAATCATTGCCTACGTATATTGTACCCAAAGTGTTATTCAAGTAAATGTTGTACCTAAAATTACAACTTTGCTTGAAGAGAGGACGGTAATTTGGTATTTCTTTCTTTTCTTTCTTAGTGTTTCGGGTACCTTTTCAATCTTCTTTCAAATGAAATAAGAAAAAAGATGAAGAAAATCGTTGATCACGTTCTTACTTTAATTATCATCTGCATAATTTGTAAGCTAAATGCAATGCTCGAGGTTATTTATTATCAGGGATATTAAAACTCGAGTCTGGTGTTGCTCGTTGCAAAACGCGAAGTAACCATCCTCGCAGTAGAAATCACGGATACCTATTTAGGTACCTACGTGCATAGCGGAAACAGAATCAAGCAGTGAAACGGAATATTATAGTAAAGAAAGGAAAACGAGAAGAGAACTCGTATTTTATCATAAAGTTCGTCCATTGCACTTCCTTCGACAATTGACGCCACCGCGAAATGGACTTCGGCACACGTATATTATACAACTCCTGAAGAACATGAGAAGGCAAAGAAATTACCAAACAAAAGGATAACACAAAAGGGTAGATAGGGTAGATTTATCGGTCATGGTCGCCTAACTACCGTGCAGCAGCGATCATAGTTTGATCCAATTTTGGCCGCGTTATAAATTTATTACGTCTAATCTTAGATTGTGGCCACAAGTGATCACAGACTTACTTTAATCTGACACGTGACCTCTGATTTTCAACCAACAAACTTTACACCAGATGTGAACAAAACTCCTGCATCCAAAAATTTGCTCAAAGTCAAAGATTGTAGTCACGTATCGAAAGATTGTAGAGATTTGTAGTAAGAATAGTGAATAGACGATTTTCTAAAGGTGATCAAAAATGGTACGTCAACCTCGTATCTTCGTAAGTTGCTCTTTATACGCAGACCTGCTGAGAAGAAGAAGTAGAAGAAGAATACACCGGGTGTGTTATACGCTTAGGTATAACATGGTACTGGTACCTAGGTATTCACGGAGAAGAAAGCAAGAGGAAGAGGAAGAGGAGGAGGTAGAGGCGGGTTAACCGGAACGACGTACGTAGCTTCCTGGCCGGACGCAGCGGGGGCGGCAACGACGGCGGGGATCAATAGCGGGAAATCCAGACCGCCAGAGCCAGAGCACAGAGCAGCCAGCAGCCAGGAGCCAGCAGCCAAAGGCGAGCCCCGGCCGTCCTCAAGGTCACAAAACCCCGTTGACGAGTTTGGTTACCTACGTACACGACACGTCGCACCCTCTCGCCATTCAATCCTCCTCAATCCTGCCACCCGATGCCTCGACTTTCCTCCCGGCTTAGGTTAGGTTAAGGTTAACCCGAGGTTGGGCTAGGTTTAGGTTTAGGTGAGCTTGTTCGGCGGGCCAGTCTATAAATGGACATCCTAAATTTGGTCACACGCGCCATTATTAACCTCTCCTCGAACCTTTCGAGCAATCTGTCACACCTGATTGTACACTGTGAAAATAGACTACAGGTTCGAAACTTGGTAGCTTTTCGCAAAAGCTTCGTTTTTTTTTTTTTTTTTTTTTTATTCCAAGATAGACTTCATGTCAGGATATGTAATACTCGTCGGTTGGTATCGTATGTATTATTCTCTGTTCAATCGAATCGCAAACTTCTGCTGAAGTTATTTTTGACGGTGTTACCGACTACTTTTCAGATTAAATATCTCTCGCAGGCGGTTCAGGACATTCGAAATAACTTGCGAATAACAGTCAAGGTAATCGGTTCGAAACCAATGATCCGATAAAAAATCTGCAGACAAATTTCACTACAAACGAAGTTGACTCGTTTTTCTCCTCGCGATCCTTCTTCCGAAATAGATAACCCAGAATAAAATTCACCGTATAAAAATTGACTACCAACGCTAGGGAACTGAAGCACCTCGTCATCTGCAGAGAAATCTTCATCCTCGTGAAAAGGTTAAAGCGTACCGATTCCACAAATGTTCGACCCTCTTTCACGCAGAGACATCGAAGCGGCCTCAAGTCGGTCTGCCAATTATCGATTCATTCTCTGAGCCTCGCGAGGTACCTGCATAAAATTTCAATTGTCATTCACCGGGTTCTGGCGTTGTGTTGGATAAAGATTCTCCCATCATCGACACCGTGTTTCAATCACATGCGCAACGCCTGTGTGTACAATCGGCGAGGCAGCAGCGGGTCCCACATAATTTCGTGACCTCAAGTTGTAGGTGTAATATATAATTACACGCGTTGAACGATGACTGACGGATACGATTCGTGACTCAACTTCCGATCTCAATAAATGTTTAAAACTTGCAGCTCCACCTACAGGTTCAGATAAAATGCCAACCCATGGTGTTCGGTAAAAAAATTGTAAAAAATTCGAGGACGTCTCCAGGATATTTTCAGATTATTCAAGAACATTCAGGATAAATAAGAATACAGCAATGGAGACGGCACTGTACGCAATACGTTATTTCTGCTACAACCTGTTAGTAGGGAAAACCAAGAAACGCGATTCGAGGCGGGAATCCCACTTTTTAAAAACAATTACCAAGCCAACACAAATAAATATATCATTCGCAGCAAAGTTTAAGAATAGAATATTTCCAGGACACGCAAAAAATTCAAGGATATTTCCAGAACCTGTCAAGGACAAGCAAAATTCAAGGACATTTCCAGGACCTCAAGGACTTCCTTCTTCTGCTTTTTTATTTCATGGTAACACCGAGCGTATCCCGTATAGTTTGTCAAAAACCTTTTCTTGACATCGTAATCATCATCGATGAAACTCACGCGCGTTCGTTCGTTTTTAATATAAAACGTCGAAAATCGTTCCAACTTTTCAAGTTACTTTTTTCAAGCTTTCATGGAACCGTGAAACCTTCGAAGCTCCCAAACTTTTTCAATTTTAAGTAATCCAGACAGCATATTGGTACGAAAAATATTTACCAAACACAGAGATGCTCTGCCTCTCATACGTTTCATTAAAATTCCACAATCATATTTTGAAACATGTACCTAATACGTGTCACCCTTGATTCAGGGCACTCGCAGTACGAATAAAACGAATACACTAGATTGAAAAAGAGTTTGCGAAAAAATACAATCAATTCACTAAATCGGTTATACTGTTTTTCTTTCATTCTTCTTCTTAAAAAAAAAAAAAAAACTGATTTCCTAGAGCAATTGCGAGCACCCCGAAAAGGCGATAACATTCTACGATACGTTCGTCAGGTATATGCAGACTATACATTACCCCATACGGTTTCTCAAAACTTGTAATCATCCACTCACCTGTAAAGAGAAAAGAAATCAAAGTTAATTTAAAGAGTAGCGTATATTGTGTCATAAAAAATATTTTCATCCAACGTTTTTAGAATACTCAAATATATGAAGAATATATTCACCCAGCAGGGATGGATATCACAAGTGCTCGTACCAAGTGTATGTGAGTTTGTGACATATACATGACTGCGTTGCGTGTAACAAAATGTATAAAAGCTCAACACGTAATAAGAAAAACAATTAGTCAGTTCGAAAGTTTGTTACATCAACGACGGTGGTGATCCTCGGATCCGTGCGCCTAATACCTAAAAGGACTTCGCTAAGAGTTTCCCCCAAAATTCCTTCAGGGTTGCTTGTGGATAAGGGTGGGTGGGATGCGAGGATCCGCCCTCGTCGGCCGTATAACCATCCGGCAAAGTCGTCTCTTGCCCCGAGGTAATTTGGTATGGTCGTTGAAGAGAGCGGGGAGTAGAAGAGAAAAGAAGGAACGGAGAATGGGGGGGGGGGGGGGGGAGGGAAGAATGAAGAAAAAATAAAAATAAAAAAAGGAACACACCTCACGCACCTTCGTGCTTCGACGCGATATCGACGAGGATGACGACGATGACGACGGTGACGAGAGGACGATCAAGTGTGTGGAGGAAAACTAAGGCAGTTCAACTATGGATAAGTGTTACACGGGTATACCATGCACGGTTTAAGGTACTCGTATACTCGTCGTGGCTCAAGGGAGGAAAAATTGTTATAACGAACTGGAGGTGGTTGTAGATATATACAGTATGACGGGAGACGGAAATAGTAGTTGACACAAATGTGAAGTAATTCCAACGATTATGTCCCTCTCTCTCTTTCTTACTTGTTCTCACCGCAGTAGCTCGACGGCATCAAAAATGGCGGCTCGAAAATCGCTACCAATCCCTACCATTACTGCCCTATAAAGGGAGTAAGCCCTTATACGACGCCGCGATATAAACGAGAGAAAAAAAAAAAAAAAAAACATAGGTATGCGGGTGTAATAAAACCGAGAGACAATAAGCGCGACGTGATGTTAAACGCGTAAAATATAGGATATGAGAAGTATACTGTAAACAAAAATTCGTACTTACGAGAAACGAGAAGAATTATAAAAATACAAAACACAATTTTTTATACGATTAACGGTTTTTTTTCGGATTGAGCGTGAAGTAATTATCGTAAAAACGAGAGTGAAGAAAGAGAAAGAAAAAAAAAGAAAAATTTTATATTGGAACCACGATTACGGATAACAAATTCGTCCAACTTTCAAATATTAGAGCCGAGTTCGTATCTCGTATCGCGGGACAATTGCCTCGAGGGTTCTTCTTCTTAAAAGATTGCAACCAGGCAAGGTAGAGGTAAAATTCCTCAACTGCTACTATACCTATACCCAAATGTCTGCCTATTTCTTTTCCACCTCTCGTTTTGCTCATATATATACATAAAAAGAACAGTAAAAACCTTTCTTCACTCGCCGGAGGCTACAGGCCCTAATTTTATAACCCCTTTCTCCTCCCTCGACGTGCACCTTCCGAATTTTCTGATTGCGAGCAGCGCTGATGCCAAATAAACCTTTTTCTACCTTGATAAAATAATAAAAAAAATAAGCAGGTAAGTAAGCGGAATATTATAGAGTTGCGTATATTTGGAAAAAATGTATGTACCGTACCTACTTCGTATTCCAACCCCGTATTATTCAATAAGACTCACAATTTTTCTCAATCCTATTCTCTGCGACTCGCGTGATTTTGAATTCTGGAATTTTAACAAGATCGCAGAGTTTGTTCGTCGACAAACAAACACAAAGAGAAAAAAAAAAAGAAGAAGAACTAACCTAAATTGAAACTGCGTTTCGGTCGGAATACGTAATGAATATTTATTCAAGTATATAGTTTTTAACGCGTCAAAAATTAGCGCGAGAAAAGCGCAAAGTACATATAACTACCTATCATAGTTCAACACGAAGAACTTAACATCGGAGGTATAACTTGTTACCTATTATATATGTGTAACAATTCTTTGGACGCTATGAGTAAAACATTATTATCGCTTATATAGTTAACGTCGCGTCCCGCGAAGCGCCCGTAAAGATGATAAGAGCAAACTCTGGTCGTCCTGTAAGATTATGTCGTCGCTATTACGATACTAAAACCAAAATTGTTCACTGTATACACATAGATACATTTTTCGGCTTTGACGTTGATTGAAAAACGTAAATACGTAATAGAATTATATTGTCAGACTATATTGACTGACTAGATCGGAAAATCAAACTAACGAATGAAAATATCGTAGAGTAATTGAGTTTTACGCCTGGTCACAAAAAAAAAAAAAAAAAATAGAAATAAATAAGTAAAGATTTTTCGCATTCAACGGAGCGACAAATGGTTGGAATTTCATCTTCTCTTCTTATTTTCATTGATGCAAAAGTTCTGGTTTGGCCTGCTTATTAAACTAGAGCTGGCAACTTCGCTGAACGGTTAAGAAGCCACATCTCGCGGTTTTCACGCGCTGAAACGCCGTTGCGAAAAATAAATACCCAGAGTTTAAGGATTTATCGTATGTTGTATAGACGGATACTACAAATAATTTCACAATTTTGTGTTGCATTTATTCAAATTTTGCAAGTATTTAGAAGTAATGCTTTGCAATCGCTATTAAATATATCAACGTGCCCTATAAAAAATTATGGCAAAAAAAAAAAAAACCGAATCCGCCTGGATGATAATAATAATAATAGTATCGGCAACAAGAAAAGAATAAATTGAGAAAAAAAAAAATAAAAATAAATAAGAATAGAAAACAACAGGATGTGGAAAGATAGATCCAATTTGTGAAGGTTGTTAGAACAGGTAATTAGAGCTCTGACGTTGACGAATTTAACGCGAAAAGCGTCACTTTGCAGACAAAAGTATTTTTGGTTAACGAGACCCAGCATGTCTCGAGTGACAAGAAAGGCAACAATTTTACCGGTATAAGAGTTGCTCGTACAATTGTATGAGATGGAAGGTAAAGAAGATAAAAGTAAAAAATGGTAAAAGGCAGAAGGCAAAAGGTGAGGAACGAGCTTCTGTTTTTTTATGGTTCAATTTGTATCATCAAAGTTGTCAGCATTACTTTACAGTACGTACTGTTATTAAACGCACGATTATATTGCAATTTAAGTGGTACAAAAGGTTTAAGAAGTAAATAAAGAAAAAAAACATCAAAAATTATAGACAATAACCGGAATTAATATTTGAATTTAAATCGTTAAATCGTTAAATGGCGTTGCAACCTAGTTCTGCATATAACGTAATTATCAAAACCACATCTCGTTCACTCTGAACCTTGTGTATATAGTCAGCGATAACGTACTGATATTCATATTTATGGAAGTTAGAACGAGGCCAATTTATTGTTATATCGTAAAGAGAACGGAGAAGGAAGAAAGTGCAGATTTGAAAAGAAATTTTTTCTTACCCACATCTTCGAAATATGAGTTTCAAATATACCGCAGAGGGAGAGAACAAGAGGAGAATATTCGCTGGTATGTAAGAAGACGTGATTCGATTCGGTACTTTTTTCTGCGTATGGGATTTTACGCCTGCGTGTATACGCGTCTGTATTATACACGTTCGTGTCGCGTAACATTGCGTAACCTTACGAAACGTGCACGACTAGGCGGCTTTCCATCCCATGCAGTAAGTACTTCAAGTTAATAATTTTCAAACGATGAAATTTCGAGGCAATGCTAAAAAAAAAAGAACCTCAAGAAACTGAGAAAAGAGAATTTTTGTTTTTTTGCTAAGCTGAAATCTAACTTTTCATACAAATATTGCTTTTTCCAGTCATATACGAAAGGATCGATAAAATAAGTAACTGCAGTCACTTAAGAACAACTAAGCTTGCTCCTAGGGTCGTTGACATCAAAATCTTACTGTTGGCCATTGTTATAGGTATCTAATTGTAATATGCGGTTGACATTTTTGCCGAGTAAAAGACTTGGAATGATTGGCAAGAGAGCTTTCTCTCGAGAGAAGAAAAAAAAAATTAAAGTGTGAATTTAAAAACGAATCTAGAAAAGATCCTTGTATATATGCAGATACGTAAGTACACGTATAACAAAATCAATATACAAGAGAGAAAAATAAAAAAAATTCTCGACTTCCGAAAAATGATTCGAATAACTTTGGAACTCTAATTTTGTTTAACACAACGCGAATCGTAGAGACAAAGAGAGAGCAACCGTGCTTGCGTGTGCTTTATCTCTGTATAAAACGTACTGCGTACATATAATATTTATGCATACGGATATTGAACGAAAAGGAAAACGGTGAGTAAATTTATTCATAAGCTCGAGCTATTGGGATACACCGATACTTATCCGTACATATAGGACGAGGATATTATGAAACTTAAGAGGGCCGTTGATCTCGTGTTACGTGTCTTGCGATTCATAGATTAGAGGGTAGACTTTACAAGTATTAGCCACCTACTCGACCCACGTATTACAGCACGTACCTGCCATCCCCTATACATGTATACGTATATTATGTGTATAAATATGCAATAATCCGTGTGCCGCATAGCCAAACGATTTTTCCCTTTTAGGTATGCGTATAAATATATATAAACTTTGCATATATCTACCTATGTACATATAACAGAGATTTTCCGTGATCTGTTTCTGGCTGCGGTATAGTTTTAATCAAGCCAAAAGCATTTTTATGCCGGTTGTGAACTTGAAACTTTCACCCGACGTGCACCGTGAAATAACTAGATCCTGAACACATGTATATGTACGTACAATTCGGTATTTATCAATTGGTTTTTTTCCCCCCGACTTTCATTCTGATCAATCGATAACTGTAACGAGTTATAGTAAAGTAGACTTTAGAATTTCTGAATAAGGCACAATTTGGTTCTATTCAAAACCGTGAGTAGTTTTTCGCAATTACGAAAGAATCGGATATATTACGGAGATTAATTACGTTTCAACCAGACTGATCCTTCACAGCGTGACGTCACGGCCTGCCGGGTTGACAATAATATATATATATATATATATATATATATATATATATATAGATGTACAATTTGATCAGCAGAATGTGTTTATATCGCCTAGACAGCACACGCACGTACTCTCACCACGATTCGATGTAATTTCGGGGCAAGCAATCAAAGTTGATTGAATTATTCGGTTTCGACGAAAAAACGTGGCTTCGATTGTCGACGAAGAGAAGAAGGAGGAGGAATTAGGAAGGATCACGTAGTAATGAATATCCCGCAGCATCCAACCTGATGAATTCGATATCGCATCGTCGATTCGTGTATACACATGGAATGACGTATAATAAACGGGCCATTATAAAAAATAGTAATTCACATATGTGTGTACCAGAGTGGTCTTCGACAGGATTGTTTTTGAATTTTTATGGTCCCGGGGGCTTAAGCGCTGTGAAATTATTAAAAAAATAAATAAATAAATAAATTCCCTGAAAATTTGAGCTCTCCGCATCAACTCTAACGATAAAATAGTTGGCTTTGTAAACGAAGTATCATACGTAAATAACGTGGGAAAAATTATTTCTGCTCTTTGAAATGTTTTAAATCGTTAACGAATGTACCGAAAATAATGGTAGATAAATATTTTTTACATCATTAAAATAAGATCCGTTTTGTCGCTATAGAATTTACAATTAATTTCCAAAAAAACCAAGATGTGGTTTGGATAACTCGGCAGATTTTTTTTCACACTCCGGATGTCTTTGTCTGGATTCGAATTAACGTGAGATCGCAACGCGTATTGATACCGTTGGATTGTAGGATGAAATTGGAGATTTACACGCATAAATAGGTCATATGCATATGTGTGTATGATATTAATATCGGTAAGGGTGCCTGATCGATGCGTATATGCATCAACAGCGTGTATTATACGATAGAATTCACGTATAATACGAACCGCGGCGTTAAACTTGCACGGCGTCGTCGCCGTCGACGTATACGCAATTTTCCCTCCGCGGTAAAGCGATTAATTTGTTAAAATTCAATTTCTCGCGTAATTGCGTCTCCAGCATCCCGGGGGCTGCATCAGCTCTGCCGCCCCTTCAGGACACCGCCTATCTCAACTGTGACGCTACGCCCTCTAAATTAGACTGCAAAGTACATGTGTGTGTGATATAGGTTGTACGTATATATATATGTGTGTGTGTGCGTGTATGCGACATGCATGCGCATCCAATAGCGAAATTAAATTTCTCTATAACCATATAATCGAGTTGCAGCAGAACGATTACGTCGAAATCATATTTGTTAAATAAGGAAGCACATCTTTTCTTCTTTCTTTTCTGTCGCGTCGCCGCAATTACAACAGCCGATTGTGAGTTATGCAAGGAAAAAAAAGTTTAACGGTAATAAAATTAACTTCCCTTTTTTATCATGCATATATGTACTAATATATATGTATATACATGCTCGTATACATGTATGATAATATTAGCAGATTTGATTCCAAACGATGAGATTCGTGTATAAGATTTGTATAACATCATACGTGGAATTTTATGTTTTTTTTGAAATTTGAAAATTGCTTGTGCAATATTTAATAATATAGCTGACGATGAAGGACTGAATTTACTTTCATTTTCTAACACTCTAAACGAAGAAATCTCTTTGTCAAGAGTATGAAAAACAGATCGAGATTATTTCGTTTCTTTTTTTAAATTTATCTCGATTCTCCCCGCGACATTAATCTCAAAAATCCGTATTACGTACAGATTTACGTAAAATCTCTTTCTCTATCCTCTTAATTTTTCGCAAATTCAGTATAACGACCGATGATTAAAATGATAACGATCAAGTTGCATAAAGCAAAACGTGCAATTTCACAGTAATTATACGTAATCTACCTGTATCGAATATTTTTGTTAGTTAATTACAAACGTTGCCTGAGTCAACGTCGACGACATATGCAACATTGTGAAATAAATTGCTCCCGAGTGTACCTACGCGTATAATAATATTAAACCATAAGTATCGTACAAAAACGGACGCATAAAACGCAGGATACATGTCCTGCGTACAGAATTAAATAAATAGCAGCGCCACCGAACACAAGGATGAGTAATTTCTCGCCGCGTACAGGAAATCTACGCGAGATTCCGAGTTTCCCAAAGTTATATACGAGAATAGAGGGAGAGACACGTTTCCAATTAGTAGTTGTAGATATCCTGCTATACCGAGGATTTCCAGGACCTAATCCTCCCTTCGCGGTATAACAGCGAAAATGCAACCCCCTACAGTAAAATTGAATTTCCAGTAACGGCGAGATTTTCCATCATCGTTATATGTATATATTTTTACAATAATCACACACTGTATATGCATCGTGCGTAAGTCGAATTTCGAGGTGATAATTCGATGAGAAGAAACGCATATCCCGAGCGCACACGGTCAGAAATTATATCTATTTACGTGCACCAAATATTTGTTACCTAATAATTTATAAGTAAAATGAGATGAAACGTGGAAAATCCGCAGAGTAAAGGCTGAAGTGGTATATAACAACCCGTCGCGTTGTACTAGATCAATATATCCCCGGGACTTCGACGTCCCTGCAGGGAAGAGAGAGAGCGAGAGGGTGAGAGGGAGAGAGAGAGAGAGAGAGAGCGGCTGTGGTTGGATAAATGAGATATTTAGAGAGAGTTGACGTCACATGTGCAGCAGGCGATGGTAACGATCTTCTCTAATCACCGCGCGAGAGTTCTGACGAGCTGATGTTCGATTTATTTTTATTTATTTACTTTTTTGTTCAATTTTTCGTTGAATTTCTACCGTTTACGGTACACACTTATATTTTGATGACGGGTTTCGAATTTTATTCGATAAATTCGACGCGTTACGTAATATGGAATACGCTGTGACAATGTCGAAACTTGTATCGAAATATTATTACAAAAAAGTTTGTTGTGTAACAAATGTTCACACTATGGGTAGGTGTTAGATCACCGAACGGAAACTCGGTAATGTCTGAAATTTCTTCTTTCTATTTTTTTTTTTTATTCCGATTTGTTTGTCAGATTTTTTGTATATTGAGAAAAATTGATTGCGTATTGTCTAAAGAATAGTTTTTGAATTATTTCACGATATTTTCAATGATACGTGTTTATGTATAGGTGAAAATTCGCGAAGAGTTGAAATATGCACGCATGCGGCGTTTCCTTCTTCTTCTTCTTCATCTTCTCCTTTTATGAGAAAGTGAGTTTTTGGTCATATTAACAAGGCTTGTGAATCGCGTACAAAAATTTCTGCTTATTGTTAGCCGACGAAGAAGAAGAAGAAGCTAAAGCAAAGATAAAGAAGGGAGAGTGACAGGGGCGAAAAATTGGAAATGATACTGAAAGACGGGAGAAGAGTATATATAATCCTTACGTCAGAATCCTGACACCGTCACCCTATAAAATATACCAAAGTGATACTGTACAGAGGTCGTCGGAACAAGGTTTTACTTTTATCCCCGCATATACGTCATCCGTGAGGGTGACGCGATATAAAATTACAAAAATATCGAATCGATTGAATATTCCGGCCGTATAGATAATCCCGATACAGAAATCTGTGTGCCTGCGACGAAAAAAAAACAAAATAAGCACAGGATATATTTATATCACGTAACGTTTGGTAAGTATGCAAATGCGAATTATTTATAACTACGAGAAAGAGAAAGAGCGAGGATGAAAAATAATCAAACACGTTAAATTCCTCTTTATTTTAAATCCTATGTCGTATATCGCGTGTCTGAAGAATAAGGTTTACGCTTACACGAAAGTCAATGACCTAAAATCGGCTGCGATATAACAACGGTATATTGTTAACTCATTGTTGATCCATGCTCAAGGATTGTAAGAGAGATCGCGACACTATCGCACGGTGCACGGTATGATTATTATTATTGTTGTTGTTGTTGTTATTATTATAAAGCTGCACATTATTACATAGATTACGTCCAATGCGGTACGAATAAATCGCGGATTATAAAGTAATTATATAATTTCCACCAGATATTTATACCCATATACTGTAATGATATATAAACAAAACCAGAGGCAAGTTTTGCAAAAATCGCAGCATGTGAAAGAAATAAAATCTCTGCCGTAAGACGAAAGTAACGTGAAAAAAAAAGTACATAAATGATGAACAATCGCACGTGAAAAAAAGAACGACGTTGCGTAATTACACAATCTTGTCGCACCTGCAGCGCATATTCAGGCGGATGCGGAACGTAAGAAAGGGGTTTAATTATTGTTATTAAAATGCATATGCAAGGCGACCACGGCGTCGGCGTTCTACTTTTGTAATTTGCATAAATCGTTGCATGTAACGCCCGCGTTTTACTGTAGATGGGAAGCTTATAGAATCAATGTCGCGATGATTAAAGCTTTTACAGGCCGCTGTGCGAAATTCAGATCACAAGTAAACAAATAAAATTGAGAATTAGTGAATTGGAACGCGGTCATTGCGACTGATCAATTGATTCGATTGAAATAGAACAAATGGAAAAATGATACCATTTTAATATTATATACAGTTCAAGGAATTGAAAGTATGGTGAGAAGTTCGCCGGCAAGCAAAAGAGCACGAAAATAAAACTGCAATGAGAAAAATTTTCGATAATTTAATGTTGGTAAAACCATAAGTTACGGTTAAGATAATAGTTAGATCGATAGTACTTTGTTTAAAAACAAGTTTATTACTTCGACAGACTAAAAATTCCAATCTTATTTTCGAAATCCCCTGACTTTTTCATGCTGTAAGAAATTGCCTGAGTTATCTCGATTTTCCAAGTTTTCCCCGAGTGTGCGAGCCCCGAGATCGTATACTTTAGATAACATTTGAACTATTATAGAAGCGATAAGATTCACTTGGCAATAGATTTTTTTTCTAACGCGTACTGAAAATAAAATTATTCACACAATCGGCAGCGGTGAGTTGAAGAATTTACGAAACGACTCGCGATTTCTTATCACAGACGCGTTTATGTCGAATAATTAATAACAGATCGAATCAACCTGTTGCGGCGAGAAGACGGTTAACGCATAACAAGTCGAGTCAACTTCGATCAGATCCTTGGACAACAACCGCGGTTCGTGAGTCTCGATGATTGTCGTTATATCGGGGTTACGATACAGTTCTAAGGATAAGGATATAAAACCGGAAGGGTTTCAGAGCGATCATGAAAATCTACTATGAAAATAACAAGAGCTCGACAAATTTGCACACGTGATTCGTTGTAAAGCCTGCGGTATATTCGCCAACGATTTCTCCCTTATTTTTCTCTTTTTCGCCGAGGTAAGGGAGGGGGAGAACGAGGAGTCTGCAGGGTTGGTTAAAAGTCGATCGCAAAACCCGGACAACAATGCACCCGCCGCACCGACTCTCAAAGCATCATCCAGCAGCTACTGTTGTTACGTACCTACGTAAAATGTGGGTGTAAAAGAGAGCTAGCTGGCTAACCGGGACAAGGACGATGATAAACTATAGCTTTTCCCGCTCCTCGTCGACGGCTCGTAATTTTTTCTCAAACCGCGAGTGTCCTCGGACCATTCGAAACCGAGTTTTGAGAAAAACTAGATGAAACAAACCAACCTGAAAACTAGGTATCTCTATCAGCTGAAAAATTGGCCTGCATTTTACGCTGCACTTCGTGCTTGGTATGTTATTTTACAATTTTGAACTGATTTCAGAGTGGTTATAAAACAGCCTCGTTTTAAAATGAGACAAACGCGTGTGCGGAATACGAAGTAGAAGAATATTCATGTCTGAATCAATGATGAGTAGTATATATGTATTTATATACAAAATATATTTCCCAATTAAAAATACGATTTTCGTAACCTCAATATTACACATATTTGAGCTTATTATAATTAATAATATATGATAACATCAAATTTTCTTCCATCGTCGAAAAATGTTGAATCAGGCGAATATAGAGAAATATACAAAAAAAAAAAAATAAAAATGACACTGCTGTTGTAATTTATATGTGATGTATGTAGAAGGTACTTATATTGTACGTACAAAGTGTTGGTGAGTGATTGGAAATGGTCTGTTGCCGCGAAGAAAAGAAGAGAAAAGAAAAGAAAAGAAGAGGAATGAGAAAAAATCGTTTGCGATATTGTACGTTTTTCTCCTGCTGAGAATCATAATAATCAGCGTTGGTTATTTTCCATCGTTTTTAACGATTTTTTCCCCTCATCCTTATTTTCATGCAGTATAGAAATAACAGACACGTAACAAAGGCGCTCATTACATTTTTTCAATTTATTACTAACACGCAAGCGACGCGACGTAAAGCTAATCGTAAAAAAGAAATTCAACGCATATGACACTGCAACAATGGAAATTATCGTATTTATTCGCAGAATATATATTTTATACAATATTCCCGGAGAAATGAACGCAAAAAAAACATAATTTTTCTTGCATTTCACCAAATTTTATGTAGGTATACGTATACAAGCGATTACGCGATTATTCGTTGAGCTTACGTCGTCTCTCACTCGTCGATAATGCATCAGTTTGATTAAGGATAAATTCGTGATTGATTATTCAAACGTGTGTCATAAATGTTGAAAGCAAGGCTATAACGTTACTGTAGAAAATAATAATAATAATAACAATAACAATAATTACTACGTCAGTTTTACATACGAAATTCGGCAAACAATTCGCAACTTTATCGGTTCAATTTGCCCAATTTGTAAAGTATGTCCTGGTATCGTAATGCATTAAAAAGTAAGAACCGAGAAACTAAAGCAAAAAAAATAGAATAAACAAGGGTGAAATTTTTTTTAAAAAAAGCGTAAATCCATCATTGATAGCAACTTGTGATATAGCGTATAATAACGCAACATTTATTCTACGATCAAACAAAAATCCAACAGACCGTATATAATGTGGATTACGTTATCGAAACGTGTAGGTGGAGATGATAAGGTACGTGAAATTTCAATGTCCCGAAAATTGACACGTTGAAAATAAAAAACGTGAAAATGAAAAAGATGTATATATATATCTATAAACCCGCAGCATCTGCAGCGTATTTTTCATGTAACACCTAACAATTCCGCTCTCTTTCCGTACATCCAAATGATTCGATACTTTGAGTTTTGTAAAACATATTTTCAAGCTTCGAGAAAAGTAGAAAAGAACAGTTGACGATTTATTTAAAACGACCAAAAATTTGGCTTATTATACTCACTTTCATCTGTCTGCGGCGCCGACAGGATGGCGCTGTGTTTCTTCTTGACTTCTTCAACATTCGTCTGGATCTTGTCTATCATTTCGCGAATTTCCTCCACCTGTAACAAATTTTTTTTTCATTTATAATAAATAACTGAAAAATATTACTTAAAAAGAGTATTAAAATTTTAAAAAACAACGTATTCGCAATTTTCCATTACGCCGTGGATATCTCTCGAGTGTATAAAGTAGATATAGCGTTGATTTTATTTTCCACAGCCGCAAAATTAAACGAGATACGTAAATCGCCTGACAAAGATCGAGATTATACGCCCCCGAATGCAGAGAGAGAGAGAGAGAGAAGGAGAGAGAGCCAGTCGAGGGCGTTATTTCTGTTAATATACACTCATGGATTATATGCAGGGGTATAAACCAATACTGATCGGAGTTACTTGATAGGAAGAAAGTTCAAATTCAATTTCACCGTCGCACTGCTCTAGACACGTCGTCGAACATCGCTGAACCCTTGGCTATATACATGCATATGTATACATACATCCACTCATACATATGCATGTACATCGAGGTATCGACGACTCGCGATGAAGAAAATCGACTTACACACCTCTTTCCTTCTCTTTCCCTGTTTCATATCGTTCTTTTACTTTCCACCGAAAAAGAAAACTGATAATAAAAAGCTCGCAAAAAATAAATGGAAGAAAAATTAATTTTATAAACATAATTTTCCTTCGTTTTTTTCTTTTTTTTCTTTCATTCTCAATATTCTCTTTTATTTCTGGCTATGTATACATTTGATTTATTAACCGAGTCTTATCCTTACGCATCTGCAAGAAAATTAAATCGATCATGGGGAAATATAACATAAATTATACACACACGTGCAAACAGTGTACCTATAACGAAGTTTTGTTTTGTTTTATCAGAGAATAATACCAAGTATACGCATTGAAACAATGTAATATAGTGCTTATCACACTCAGCAACGAGAAAGCGTCCGAAAACGTATCAGTAACAGGGGTAAGAATTTATAGCGTCAATTTATTACTTTCAATGAAATTAAAGTCCCGCGTGTAGTTCGCGTCGCTACGCCCCTTTCAAATTACACACATATACATATGCATGCATACTTCCGAGTTTTAATACGTATGCATTTACACTCGAATAAACTAGAGCGAATTATTATTTAAACCTGTATCTTTCGGTATATTTGAATTTAGTATAACGATAGCGAAGTTAGAGCGATTATTTATTGACGTTTGATCGAATTAATGTATTAGCATTGAAAATCATAAGTTATACCTACAAGGATACGCAAAATAGGTAAAGAGAATTTGATACCGACGCTGATGGAACTCGATGAAAAATTTGATGAAAATATCATCATATTCTATAAATATTTTAATGACCACGGATAATTTGTATATCCTCGTCGCGTATAAGGTGATTAATTATAGGACTGTGTACATCAAAGTGTTGTATATATTATCGGTTCAATTATACTGCCAAAAATTAACGACGGCAAATTATTACAGTTGACTGATATTTATTATATTCATGATACGATCATACACAAAATTTTCTACGCAGATCCCACCGCGTGTAATAAAGATAAGAGCAATACGCATACGCGTCGTTCACACCGTTCCGCGAGATATTAAGCATATGTACATCCGTGTATATTGCTAATAGACACATCACACATGCATACACTGCAGAGAATGTATACCTGTATCGGATAAATCGTTGCACGAAGGGGAGATTTCCTTGCGAATTATTTATCACGTCATAGATAAAAATGATACGTACGTATATGTGTACCTTGGACATTTGTACACCTATGTAACCGATACTTTAGTATCGTATGGGTAAATTATTATCACGGAAAGTGATTTTGACGTGTACATAAATTCCTTATCAGAAATCTAAAATCGATTCGAACGCCGCGTCAATTGAACCAAAAATATATGAACGAACTGAACTCACATTCGAGGGGATGCAAATCAAAGTTGCACGGTATTTTTTTACTCACAAAGTACATAATATCGAAGTGTATTTATGAAAATTCTTTTTTCTATTTTCACAAGTTTCCTCCTACAATATTGTTCAAAGAATTTTTCAACTTTCTCCTCAATTATCCATATGTCTTGTATATATGGAAGAGAAAAGCGGTTTGAAACAAGGTTTACAACAATTTAAAGCTTTCGAAGTTACGATTACGGTGAGTTCTTGAAATAGAAGGTTATAGTAATTGACTATGTAATCGTACGAAGGATAATAGCTAAACGCATAATGTGAGCAATAATTTGTCGGTTTGAAAAATAGTTACATTAGGAGCAACTAGATATGTTACAACTGTGTACGTATATGTGTTTTAGTTCACGTTGCGAAGTTGTTACACGAACGTCATTTGGATTAATTAAAAGCCTGGTGACTCGCGAATTAGTCGGTGAGTGCTGAATTAAACTCGCAGAGGCAGAGTTATAAACATGTTACGTATACAGTACTAATACAACTTTGCGCGAATCTTTCTACGCAAATTCATTAAGTATAAGGTACACGCTGCACGCGCGAAATTCTTCAATGTTTGTCAAAATTTTCTCATGCAAAATACACGATGTATACCTATTGCAGGTTCGCTAGAAATTGTGTCGCGAGGCACGAAAAAAAAAAGAAGTTGGAACGCTTTCAACAGCTGATTCGCAACTGCGTAATATCTGAGCAATTAAAAAAGAAACAACGTCGAACATACGTTTGCTATAAAATTGAGATGAAAATCGGCGGAGAAAAATTGGGAAAATTGACAGAGGGCTGTTTGTTTCTTTGAGCGAAGGTTTCGAGGATCTGCAGGAAAAGCTCGAGAGTCTGTAAGAGCTGAAAACGGATAGACGTTAAATTGACTTTGCACAGTACTCGTGGGCGTTCGCGTCCAGTCCGCAAATATAACGTATACAGGTATACAATACGCACGTATATATACAGTAATAAATGTAGGGGATGAAGGAAATTCGATACTTACATACGCCCGTATACAATATATACAATATATACAATATATATATATATGTGTGTAACCATATATGAACATGTGTGTGTATTATATATATATATTATATATTTCCGAGGGGTAATAAATTATTTCTTTTTTTGTTTCGGAAGGTGGAACGAGAAAAAACCTCCGAGTCCTGCAGGGCGAGTCTACCGAAGCGTATACATGCTTATACCTATGTATAGATACACATGTATACTTATATTATACGTATATATATATACATATATGTAATATAATATACTTGGAACAAAAGTATCGTATCGGGTGGGTAATTTATTATGTGGTATCACACTCGGCTGCACCGAAAACTATAATCACCTTCACCGAAAAGCTTCGACGCGAAAGAAGCAAATTCAGCGATTTATCGCCAAAGCCGGATTCCGGAAGTGAAAGTTGGGATAGGTATAAAGGTGGTTACCTGAAAGTTACATTGCGTAATACCGGCCAATTTTATTCGGTAAATTATATTTTTTATATATAATTTATTAGCGAAATTTAATTCGCTGATTTTCAACATACACAACATTACACGATCTTTGATTGCGAAATTTTTTCATTATACATCATACCTGAAATTGATTTACACAAAAATTAATCACCATTAAAAGCAGGGTTCGTTTCCCATTAAAGAGCGAATAATACAACGCTGGAATTAATATACTTTTTAATAAATCGCTTGTTATGCCTTGAAAATACGCGCGTAATGTACAATACATAATTATACAACACGGCACGTGCTGTTACAATGTAGCGATATTTTTCAAAACCTTAATTTATTATCAGGAGAAGGTAGTGGTTTGGTGTAGGTACCTACTCGCCGCCCCTGCCGGTCGCGATAATTAATTATTTTATATTAAACTCGAGGGGTTGTCTGCAGTAGTTACGGTAGAAGAGAGACGTGACGTCACGTCACGCATACGCAAAAGATTCAACCGGGGAAATCTTTTTTCTTTTTTTTTTTTTTACTTCCAAATTGCATACTTTTATCTTCACACTTTTAGCACGAAGCCATTGCGAATCGTCTATCAGTCACGCTGTGCAGTGTGGATAAAAGTTTTGGTTGTGTCTGTTCGATCCTTGTTTCTAAAATTACCAAAGAATAAATTTCCAGTGTCTAAGCCACTAGAAATTGGTTTTAGTCGTCGAGAAATTCACAAATTGTGCCGTAAATTTATAATTTTGAAAAATAAACGGGTCAATAATCGGGTATCATAAACGTGTCGATAACTGCTGTACTTCTTGCCTTACCTACATACGTCTATGTTGCTAAAGAACGTACATGCAGAGATACGAGATGTGACGATGAGTCAGGCTGGGAGGCGCGGACGGGAGATAAGAATGTTAAATTATGCGTAAAATTTCTAGGTCATTTTCTTAAATTGGCATACCGAGGAGAGCCTCGGGACCCTCGGAAGCCGCGTTTCAAATTGCGCCTCAATTGCCGAGGCAGGCATTCACCCTGCGCCCAACTTCAACCTCGTGGCGAAATCTTACTTATTTACTTTAATATCGCGCCACTCGCCGAGTGGCCACTCAGTTTCAAAACACTCTCGGCATCTTATACATACATATATATGGATATATTTTTACATGATATTTGTGTCACCTGGAATTTCCATCAAGTCGACGTCATCCGGAGTTTCGTACCACGCGTAGCAAACTGCGAACGAGACTTCGGAGCAACGATTTCGCCAATTATTCCTAATCGTTTGAAAGCTTTACGAGTATTCTTTATTCGAAATAAATAATCATTAATTTTCCTGAATTTCCTTGGAGTTATTCGGATGAATTCAAATTCGTTAACTTGAGAGTACGACTAAAATCCACAGAAATTATATCTTTGTTTCAACGATATGCTCGAATTGGATCTTTAAAAGCCTAATGTGGCGTTTGAACTAGATAGATAAGTACTAATTAGCTCTGTACTCTTGGATCAACGTTTCCAGCGCGGTAGAAAATTTTAATGCAGGAACATCGGAGAATTACGCTGCAAATAATCGCTTCAATCATATTCCGGAAAAATTGAGACTCTTTCAATTACATATGTTCTCATGCCAATCTCACTACCATCATTAAGATTAAAAGACTACAACAATTAACAAACGGTGCACGTACCGCAGGTTATAACAATATAATTAGTATATCAAAGTACCAGAGTTGAATTTTCGGGATTATTAGCACGATTAATATTTATACACGCATTCATAATCTTATCATATCCTAATATTTGTCAGAGAGAAGAAATTGCCGAATACAAAGATATGATTGACCGTTACGAAGATATTCCCGACTGGAAAAGAAGAAAAATAAATCGCCGTACCCGCCATTTTAGAACGATCATATACTACCCGAAAAAGGTTGGCACATAAACTCTCTTCCGAAAGAGGAAAAGAAAAAAAAAACCTTGTATTATACCAGCGGATACATTTATCAAAGCTATCCTGTCCAGCGCCATGCATCATCAAAATTTTAAACGTTCTATTCGCAGACCATGTTTTAAAATAGGTACGGTATGTTGTAAAATACCGCAAATTTGACTTTATTTTCAATATATGAATTTATACCGTGACAAAACCAGGCTTTCCACGTCATCCCAAACACATAACGCCGATTCTGTGCATCGGCCAAGTTGATTCGCACAATTATTGCCAAGCCAAGCCTCACTTCCCGATAACTAAGTGTACGATACATTAGATTTTCACGTATATATCGCGATTGCACTATCTCTTATTCAACTTATGCAAACAATGGATACGTTCAGACATTGTGTACACAGAGACGTGTAAGTTATACGCGCTTGTCCACGTAAATGAAATTCGCCTATACGCATTTATGCCCGTCAAAGAGATAGGCGATAGTGGGCAGAGAAATGACACACGATGGTACTAATGAGAGTCTCTTTTCCTTCCCTCGTTCAAAAACGCCCACCGAAGCACCATTTGACGACTGAAGAGGAATTTCTCCCGAGGGGTTTGAAAGTAGGGGAAAGCTTTGTGAAAACAGGGTGGTTCCAATATTTTTTCATGCCACTGACCAAACAGAGAAGAATTATGGATCCACACGCTAAGGTGGCCGTTGCTTTCGTCGGGGAAATTTTTCGATTACACTCCAGGAATACATATTTTTATTAGGTACAGAAAACAAAAACAAATCTTCTGTAAATATAAAAATTTTCGAATAATATTGACACGTGTCGGGGGGCGGTTAAAATATTTTGTACCTTTCCATGTTTTTTAATTAATATTATTACTATTATTTTTTTTCATAAACTCAGGTGGTCTGAGTAAATCAATTTCATACTCGAGAACGATATTTATATTTTCAACTAAATGTAGGATAAAATTATTATCGGATGAACGGAGGTATACCGTCGATATCTGTACTCGATTAAGCCGTAAAAATTATGGTTTTGTGAAATACAAGTGTTTTAATATACAACGTACGTGTTTTTGTTCCCATATTAAGTTGTAAGTATAAAAATTGTTCACAAGCAACGGATTGATTTTTTCTTTTCATTTTAGCTCATGAAAAAAAAAAAAAATAAAAAAAAAGCAAACTAAAATTACAAATTAAATGTTGATATGACAATTCAAGTGCTAAAATCACAAAAATATGTGTCATATTCACTAACAGAATTTTAACAAGTAACACAAATATAAATTGGACTCGTTGTCAGATTATGTCTGGTTAAATTTTTCCAACAGTGTGAGATATACGAGACGATTCACACTTTCCCCGTATAACACAGCCAATGAAATCGTGCCAGTAACGCCGTTTGCGCCTCACTTGGCTGCAATTGCAGCAATATCGTATCGACGATCGCTTCAAAAGTTATGGGTACCTACGTGAACATGTTACGAGTGACGTGTAACGATATCGTTCTACGTTTTCGGAGATTTGATATCTTATTGAGAGTCACTACGCTCGTTCAATCGACTTTTTTTACTTTCTTCGTTTCTTTTTCTTTTTCCAAATTGATCGATTCGAGATGGTTATCCAAATGCACGATGCTCGTACCAGGCAATCTCGATTTCCAATAAATTCCTACAGCAACGGTGACTTCTTCTCATTTTACAATTAAACGTGTGCCGTGCTATACGTTTTCCTTAATAATGGATGACTAACTCTATGATTACACCTTCCTATACTCTCGTTAAACAAAACTTAAAACCGAAGGATGACTCAAGCCCAGCGAAGCTTGTCACGGTTCATCGCCGTGTTATAAAAATTCTGTCAGACGTTGTACGCGAATTTTCAATTTTGCAAGTACACATTTTCCTCCCTCAGTGTCAAGTGTTAATGTAACAGCAGTATTCAATGTAAAAAATAGTAACGAAGTTTCGAATATTCATGATTGTCCATGAATTTAAATTTTTTATTTCAACATTCATTTTATTTTCACCAAAAACTTCTTTAAACTTGTTTTCCATCACACGCTGTAAAATTATGACTTTTTTTTTTTTGTTTTTTTTTATACAACGATCGGTACCTGCAGAAAAATACCGATACGAAGAACATCTTCGTTAACCGATGGTTTATTCAACGGATTATGAGTGGAAAATATTGAAGAAAAAAAAAAAAAAAGAAAAGAATACAAGTAAATAAACAAACAACACAGCGATCACATTCCCATGAAAAATTTACATTTTTTTATGAATTTATTGTTTCACCTGCAGCACATAATCTGTATCACATCGGCATGCGATCATCGTACCGGCGTTCTATCTTTACACCTAAATAAACAAAATTTTTCGTCGTACACCGTCTTTTCTCTTTCATTGTCCCGTGTGCTTTTCAATAGCGCGTAATGAACGAGCATTGTTTTCTCCAGCTACCGTCTTTCATTCGTATTGCCGTTCTTGCGCGAGGCGCGTAATTATTGCAGCATATGCGGCGGAATGCATCCAGGATCAACGAAGAGGATTTATCGCGTCATCGCAACCGCGAAGCGAGCGTTGTAACCGCACCCTGTAACAGCGATGTGTCGACGCATATGGCGTGTACATGGTACATGATATCGAATGGTGTTACATGCACGTACATGTACACACGACTATATAAACAGACGACGAATTTACATTCTATTTCAGGTACCGGACAATCTACCGCAGAAATGCCAACCAACTGTGCCGCTACTGTATCTTGCCTGTTCCCGATGTCACCGTTTGCGTATACATCGTATATAGCTAATACACATAATTCATTTCAATGCAATCGATACCTCTGTGTATTTATCTCCGACGCGTCGTTTGATTGAATGAAATTGTATAATTACAATATTCAGCCGGAATGAACGAAACTGTAATTTTTTGAAAATATTGTTTCATAAATTAAAATATACACTGCACTTGCAACGACGATGCAGCATAATCTCAAAGCACATGCCTTGGAGTTACGATTAAAAAAAGAAAATCGGAAGAATGAAGAATTATCAGCAACTGCTCGTCGATAGACGGACGACAATGTTTGGGAGGTAATGAGTACAAAAACAAAACTCAATTTCGTAGGAATGGGAAAAGTTTTGAACAACCAAAAAACAATGATTGAGCAGGTCGGATTAACGAATTCGAAGTGAAAATCTGAAATTTTTATACGACATGTAAATATCATGTGCATACATATGTATGTACATCGTTAGGGGAAGTTTTTCTTTCAACTCTAATGACTCGATAAGAAAAAAATATAACAAGGTGTACCGAATACCTATACATACATGTTCATTTGAACATACATATTTAAAGTAGATCGGTTTAACTGTAGCAGTCTCAACAAGTTCCAAGCGTATGTAAATGGGAAAGTTGGTGTATATGTACATAAATGTATGGTTGCATACGTTTACTCTTCGGCTTACATATGTAGAAAGTATAAGTCTAGTCCAGATTCGGGGTAGATATATGCACGTTATATACAAGGATTGGCAAGAAAGCACGCATAATTAGGTCGAGAGGCTTTCAAGAGAGAGAGAGAGAGAGAAAGAGAAGAATGACGAAATTACGGTAGCACGAAGTGACAAGAATTATACAGAAGGAGGGGTTAACGTATGGATATAATTGAAAATAAAAATAAAATTCTGGAAACAATAGTTTTTCGTTGCCAGAGCTTCGAAGAACGAATGTTAATACAATAGAGTTTGAAAACATCCATTACGATGATAAGATCCCGCAACATTTTTTTTTTTTCAACTATTTATTATCGGCGAACAAAAAGTAGAGAAAAAAAAAAAAACTACACTTTGTTAACAACTTGAATTACGTTAGGTAAAATTTTAAAACGAGAATCGAGTATAATCGAAAGGTAATTTCTTCAATCGCAAATTGCGAGGAATAAAAAATTATTCGGCACCGAAGGAAACGGGATTCCGGCCGTACGTCAAGTTCCCCGACCATCGGTCAAAACCGATCCCGTTTTTCGCGTATAATACTCCGTAATACGCACGGTGTAAATTACGTGTAAATTATATGATTGTAGGCACGTGCAAGGATTTAATGATATTTCAAGTTATAAAGCTAATTCTCATCGCGCAAACGCAAATTCATCATCAAGCGTTACGCCTACGCCGGTATAAATCCGGTACGATCGGATGGATCCACGTGGTTGCAGATTGGTCTAGGGTTACGCTAGGTCACGAACATACCTACATCGGGTAGGTATCTCTGTGTGCGTATACACCCTTTGCCAAATTACCTCCGTCCGTTCGCTCGACGTGCGATTGAAGCAGAGTGGTGGAGGAGAAAGAGGGGGAGAAGAGAGACCTGAACTAGGCGCCAAGTTTATACATGTTTCCTGATTTCTCGACGAGGAGCAAAATTTTACGACGACGATTTACAACGGACGTATTACATGTATGTATATATAAAAAGTGAAGCGTACTTTTTTTTCAATGTGAAATTTGTCCAAATTTTCGAACATTACAACAACGGTTATGGACTTTAATTTTATTTTATTTTTTTTTTTTAACTTTTTTTTCGCCCTCGTAAATTAAAATCATTACTACCATTGTCGTGATCATTATTATTTTACAACCGGGCTTAATTTGCGAAAGGGAATGAAGAACGATAGGGCAAAAACAAAAGGTTCGACTGCTAGGCTGGAATTGCATTTATATATATATATGTATAAATAGGACACGCCATCGCATCGCATCACATCCACCGGTTGGCTAATGACTCTGATAATTTCTCAGGGATTCCTGACGTCGTTAACCAAAGAGCATGCATATTGTCTCCTGGCTCCTAATGAACTTCTCTCTAGAGCGACTCGACGTCGACGGCATCTGACAACGCCATGTATACGTAGGATAGTTCCGCGAGATAAGTTACGCCTCTTGTGTTAGAATTATAGGTATGTACAATGCTCGTGTGTACCTGTATACTGGGGTGGTTTTTTTTTCAACTCTTCTTCTTTTTTCTTCTCACGTACCCTTCGAGAATTTATTTTTTAGCCTCAAACGAAGGCTCGCGAAATCGGAACTCGGTGATAAAATTCTAAAAGGTGCCTCGAATGGTTTGAATTTTTCAAACACTATAAACGAAATATCTCGAAAACTATACAAGTTGGGAAGCTGTTTTTCGTTTCATTTTATAAATAATCAAAATTTCTCTAAAAAAAAAAAAAAAAAATCCGAGACTACTGTACACTTAAATGTTAATCTTGTATTCGATACGAACGTTCAAAGTTGATTGCATTGATTAAACGAATGAAGATGCTTATGCAAGTTCGTTTCAAATACAACATTAACATTTAGGTGTACAGCAGTCTTAAAATTTTTTTTTATAGGAAATTTGTTTATCTACAAAATGAAATTAAAAACAGCTTCTCAATTTGTGTAGTTTTCGAGATATTTCAGTTAGAGTGTTTGAAAAATACAAACCGGGTGAGTTACCTTTTAGAATTTTGCTACCAAGTCCCGTTTTCACGAGGCTTCGTTTAAGGCTAAAAGCTAACTTTTCGAAGGGTGCGTGAGAAGAAAAAGGTTATAAAGAAAACCATGACCCTGCTGTGTAGACACACGCTGCTGTATATTCGTAGTATTCGTATCGAAAATTCGTCTTCCGCCTTTCGTTCTTCAATTTCTTTTCATTAAAATTGTATAATAACCACGCTTGTTGACTGTAAAGATGTTTTTCATCCCTCTCCCTCTCCATCAAGCATTCGCTACCAGTTACCGCATAATTATATAATATATATATATGTATATAGTATACTTTACGCCAACAGTTACACAATATATTCCAGGACGGATCGATTATTCCTGAATCATGGGCCATGAATATACGGGGTGTCATGACGTGACGTAAGCATATTACGGAGTACATCACCCTAAAATATAACCTTCTCTGGGAGATTGATCCGACTTCTATACAATAGAGAGACTGACTAGAATTTTACCGAATTTCATAGAAATTTGTGGGCATTTTTTATTCCCTCTTCAATCTTTTCACTTCACCATACACAGTGTGTACCCTCTTTTGTTTTAATCATCGCCTAATTCATTACGGTTATGATTATATTACTACACGTTTTAGTTCTTTCCTTTCCTCTCTATCGGTTGGTTTTTTTTTAATTATTTTGCTCGTTCTTATCTTACCAAGAACAGATTACCTTTGCATGACGTATAATAATCGTGCAAATGCGTACATAGCGTGCGACGTAATTTCCCTTGTCCCATTTTCAGTGGCATCGTATATAAATATGTAATATTCCGTGGATGAAATCACAATTTTCTCATCGGAAAAATTTTTGCACGTATACTTCGAAATAAAAGAAAATAAATCTTCGTCACAAAGCTGATATATATTGTGTTTTAAGTGATTTAGATGCAGCCAAATTTTTTCGGTTCAAATTCTTTTCTCAAATATAAAATTCGATTTCAATACCGTAACACTGTATAACATATATACATATACATGTATAATAAATATAAGTGAAAAACAGTATATGCGTATCATAAAATTTGTCGACATCCGCAACAAATGTGATAAACTTGGACTTGAGAAATTGAAATCTCAATGTAGAGATTTTGGAATGGTGGAATTTCAGCCATAAATAATCCATACACAGGGTGACGAGTGAAAAAGAGCTTTTTTTACTATCGTCGCTTGCCTTTGAAACGCAAATGCGTTATATTCATACGATATTCATACACATGTATGTATGTATTATATGTATACGGGCATAGAGACATGGTGCCATGGGCTTGCTTTCTATATAGATGGATAAAAAAAGAGGCGCGTGCAGTGATGACTTAAGCATGACATTGAAAAAGTTTGAAAGCCGTGTACGAAGCTAAGTAAAAAAGCTAAAACATGATTCAACACGGTATAAATTTGTTTTTCAACTTAACATACGAACAAGCTACACACGTACACGCGTTTTCATCATTGTTGCTATCATTTGGATGCAATAATAATTGATGAGAAAATTTGCGATTAGAAATGAAGGGTTCCAAACGGTTGTAAATATGTGGTAAATAAGAGAGAAGAAAAAACAAACAAATAACGAGCAAAGAAACACAAGTTGCGTAGTTTTTCTCCGGACCAGCGATACATATTACATGTACAACTTTCATGCAGGGACGATTCAGGAGAGGTTCGTTCGCCCGGATATATACGAGGCAAAATTGCACCCTGTTTTGTCCGCAGTTGCCGCACGGGGTTTCAGGCTATATTTAACGAATGAAGTATCATACCCAACTCGTTTTACGTGATAACGGTCGGTTAAACCGATAATAGATACTATGATACAGGCAGAGAGGGAGGGAGGGACCTCGCGGAGTAGAAAGTTCCACAACTGCCATAGTAGTACTAAAATAAACGTAATTATCGGACGATTTGTTGCCACAGATCTTACAAATCCCTACGTTTAGTGTTGTACAGAGATAAAGAAAACTCGTGGAAACGTCTGTGCGTGCATTACGTGTGGACTGAACGATTCTGAAGAATGCAATCATCTTTATACAGAAAACAATATTGGAAGATGGAATAAATTTTTGCAATTTAATGTCAATAGAGAACCATGTACCTATAGAATATTCGTATTAACTACGAATATAAAATCAATCGTTAGCAACATGAAAATTAATGAAAGAAAAATGGAAAAAAATAAATACTTATATTCGGGAACTTTTCATCGATAACGGCGGTATGCGGCAAATTTTTCGGCGAACGGAATAAAAATCGCGAAAAATTAATCGCGAGATAAAAATTTACGATAAAAATCGGATGAATCCTTCCTTTTTCTCTCCGCTCTTCAATTCAAGTATACCTGTACGTTCCTGGTGCAATGTTTTGCGGCTGCACAGCGTATTAAACGCGAAGGAACACACACGATATATGCGGTGCTAAAAGGTGTGATATATATATATATACCTACATATAGTAATTTAACCGGCTCGAGAAGCTTTTAGAAAATTTCTTTTTCACCCGGAAGTTTTCCTTTGATCGCTTTTCACTCCGAAACCAACCGCTTACAGCGGTTGAAGGTGAGGGGGAAAAGACTGGCTGATTCCGGGAGTTTTAACTACCGTGTAACACATAGTTGGAAGGAAGGAGGAAGAAAAGGACGACCATGATGCCGTTGCAAGCCGGCTCGAGGATCACAGGACCGGGGGGATGTTTTCGGAGTGGCAAAGTGCCAGGACCTCGAGTCGAATGCACCGGTTTTTTACTTTTTTTTTTTTTGATTTTCTTTTATCGCGCGCTTTGATTTAAATTATTCGAACTTTCTACCATCATACTTACTAGTTATTTCTGCGCGGTTTTATCGTCTCATTGAACCGACCGCTAAAATATGTCTTTTTTTTTTTTTTTTGTATTTTCGTAATTTGTTTTTTCTAATGAATTTTCAAGGATAAGATTAGCTGGTTACATGTTGAATCAAAAGAAAATTATATAGCTGTTTATGTAGAGAGAAAATTACGATCAAATGGTCCGTCTGGTAAAATTGAACGCATTCACGGCCGTATATTAAAAATGAAATGTCGCGGTTTTCAATCAAAAATGTATTACGTCAACTTTTCCACGACTTAAGGAGCAATATCTGTTTGCCAGGATAATTCCAGGATTTAACGATATTTAAGGATATTTAAGGAGCGGTACAGACCCTGTACAAATTGTCTATTTTCTACGGACTAAGACGGTTGAATGATCTGTTTGTTTTCCTTAACGTACGAATCAATTATGACGTATTCTGAACACGCGTTCATCCTACAATTCCCGGCGATAATTATATTTACGTAGATTGGACCGAAGATAAGAAAAAGTTGACGGATAATCGAGCGAACATGAATACTATCGAGTATAACACGATATTTTTTTAAGAGACACGTCCATTAAACGGCTATTATATGTGAGTAAAATATAATACGTCCAACTATCGTTATGAATCATGATGCTTAATTGCTGACCTTGCGACAATAAAAGCTCTTATCATATGCCGACTGTCGGCTCAGATATATACAAGGTTCTATACTTTATACCGAGCACAGCGATCTAAACCAGATACGTAATTATAGAAGAAAATAAATCGTAACGACACCTGCTGATACCTATACCACCCTATAATTATTGCTACATATAAGTGTATAATAACGCTAAAATTAAACCTAACTTTCTTTCCATACTGGAAGAAAGCTTTTGCGTAAAATCGGCAGATATTTCACGCGTGGCTTGGAAAACTATTTTTTTTTCGAGTGTTGTGGTTCAGAACTTTCTTGTGTTTACTTTTACTTTCGCTTGAATCGTGTTCAGGAGGAAAAAGCATACGGCAAATAAAAGAATAAAATTAGACCAACTAGAACACGAGAGTTATTTGTCAACAACCTTTAATACGTTTACTAATTTATCGTAATTCAATTATTATCCACGTATACATAAACTTTTCGATATATCGCGTAGATACGGGATAACATTTCTCAAGTCTTGCTACGATTTTTTTTTAACACTGCGAGTAAGTAAATGCGCCGGATTATCCGACCGCCGGTTGTAGATTTGCAATCTGTGATAATAAACTGATAAAAAAAAAAATATCCCTCGATTACGTGCAATCAGAGGTTAAAAATTACGTAAAGATATATAGTATAAGTGTGCGACAAGAGTGTGTAACAGTCATTGTACCTATGATATAGAAATATTCTTTCTCATCATTGCGATAAGAGTTTTGAAGATAGGTAAGTACATTTATTACGGCATTGTCAACTCGACGAAAAGGCGAATCGTGGATCGGCGTTCATTCATCACATATATACATATGGGGCATTCTGTGACATCTCGATTAAGATTCTACGTCGATTTCAGTAGCGTAGAAGATGGAGATGACACGACTTCAAAAGATAGGTAAGAGAAATGACAAAAAATTATCATTGTCAAAATTATATTATTATTATTAATAATGCACAATTTTGTGTTCAATCTTATATCAAAAATGCAATCGAATAATAGCAATTTTTTATTATTCTCATTTATCTTTTGAAGTTATGAAACTTCCAACTTCTAATAGGTGTCTAAATCGGGAGTTTTCGTTACAACTTTTTAAATCATAATTGAGATACTCTGGGTCGAAAAATTCTGAAAAAAATTGCGATCGCGTTTTTCGTCGTGTATTTAGACACAAAAAAGTCACAAAGCCAATCTGAGACATCGACGTAGAATCTTGATCGAGATGTCACGGAAAGCTTCATGTATATAATCGTATACTTTCGATTCGTCGATTTCTCTTCCATTCCTCTTTAATGCGAATTTTTCAAACTCACCTCCGCGAAGAATTCCGTCATGAAATCATCCTGCCCTCCCACGTTGACGGACACCTCGTCCGCCACGTCGTCATCGTCCGACTGAGCCTGTGAAAAAAGTAAAAATTTTCAATTATCGTCATAACGTACACGTGCATTTTAAATAGGTAAAAACTGTCACTTCAACGTCTCTGCGGAGAAAATTTTTCAAGGTATTGCGAAGAAGAGGAAGCTCGATTCGCTCACGCAACAACCAGCCGAGTAAACGGTGATAAGAATTCTCAACCGATAATCAGTTTCCGGTCAAGTCAAGAACTGATTTCACATTTTTCGTACGGAAAAGGATACGAGAATCATACTCGGAAAACCCTGCCAAACGAATGGTTAATATTTCTAACCCAATGCGCACGAATAATACGATAAAATGATATCCCGGAGCTATTATCGTTTCAGTGATAAAACTGATAAGTTTACTGTGTATTTGTGACGCCGTCGGGTATGTGGAACAGCTTTTGAAGGACGGAAGAATGTGCCGACGGCCTTCTCGGAGGATTTGACATTCGAGTTAGCACAGGGTTGTTTTTCTTCGTGACTCTTTCTCTCGATGCGTAATCAAAGTACACACGTTGTTTCTTCGCTGCAATACCGTGCGAATCACCGATATAAATGACGCAAAGTTTTTCATCTACTGATCTAGCGTTGTTGTTTTGTAATTTTTACAGATATTCAACAAATCGGAGGGGTGAAAAAATATCTGGACACTAGGTATTGTACTCGGAATAACGGAACGATTGAGTAATCAACGGTACTGTGTACAAATGTGAGATAACACAGCTCTGCGTACAGATATTGTACGCGCACTGTGTCAATACGACGAAAACCGTTCGTACTTTCGTAGTAAACGATATTTACGAACATTTTCCTGCCAATTGATTGGATTCGGCGAATTAGCCGGAAATTGCTACAATCAAAAGAATACAAAAAAAAAAAGAGAAGAGACGAATCTGATTCGAGATCTGATTAGAGCCGACTCGATATGGAGAGAACTAAGCGTCGTTTCCTAATACGGTTTGACAGTGGGAGGAAGAGAATAAAAAACGGAAGAAGGAAAATATCTTTTGTTACGAGATTGACAGGTAATGAAAGCGACAAAGGGGTGGGGCATAGGCAGATAAGATGACAGCTCACTGGCTGCATCATAGAGATATATGGAGATATATAGATATATACATAGAGAGAGAGAGAGAGAAACAGAGAAGTCAGTCAGCAGCTGAAATAGGCCGATGACGCGGACCATAGACACCTGTCACCTAAGGATACCGGCGAAGCGGTTGCCAGGACGTAGGTGATAAGTGTCCTGGAGCGATTTTTGCACGTTTAAAACGACGTTAACCTGTCGGGCTCAATTCGACGCATTGTTTTTCATCCGGCAACCGCACTATCGGGGTGGGTCGAGCCGTGACAAGCGTATCTCGACTGGCATCGTATATTCGTACGTAATGTAACACGTTACGAGGTTGTGAACGGTTGTCTAGCGGCTCGGCAGCAGGAGCGAGGTGCGTGTAATTGTGTATAAACTCACCGCGACGAGGGCCGCTAATCTATCCTTGGTCATGTTTTATCACGTGTCGCGAGTCACTGGGCGTAGAGCAAAATCCACCTAGTAAATAATCCCATTCACGATTTTATCCATGTAAGAGGAGGATGCACAGCCACTAAAAACTAAGGAAACGGACACACTAACCGCGAGACACGATCATAAAATCGATACGTCTCGCGATTCGCCTGCTTCTGCAGTGCCGTCGCCGATTAGTGCGCATGCGCAGCTGACGTCAAAACGGCGCACGCCAGATGTCGCTTCGCCGATTTATTTCTCATCAGCACAACCGTACCGTTTTTTATTTTGCAAACACACCCTGTTAATAATAGTTTTCTTATTTTTTCGCTTCTAACCGCACCACTTTCATTCACAATCTATCGACCCTCGCGTCCGACGAATGACGAGGTCCTCCACCGCCGTTCGCCTACCCTGAGGAACGCCATTGTGAACCATAACGACTGTGCGAGACGGTGAGTTTTATCGCCCATTTTCACGTACATCGTATTATACCGGGAAATTCCCTTGCCGCTCTGAAATATTCGACATTTTTCACCAACGGAGCACGGATATATTTCGAAAAACGTTGAACTCGAGTCGGTTACCGCTTCTCGGCGATACCGGTATTTTAACATCAATTTTCCTTGATACAACCGAGCGGCGCCATTTCTACGCTTAACGAGATCATTTCTCGACCGTTTAATGCCGGCGTGGAACGCACGCGGCGGAAACCGAACCGACCGGCATCTCTGTGTCGCGATAAACTCCGAAAGTTCAGGCGGGCGTTTGGCTTTCGGTTAGGCATCATCGCGATCCTCGATCCGTCTTCATAGTCAGCGTCACTGTCTGTACCGATGATACATATATAGAGGTTGGATTAACAAGTCACGTTTCTCGCGCGTGATTGTCCCACGTAGACGAATATTTCGTTATAGTTATTTCTCGCCACGCGGATCTTAGCTTCCGCCCTGTATTTTACCTCCTTTAATTCTTGGATAATATTGTTCACAGTGAGGCAGGAACGTTGGAACAATATCAGCCAAGATGACTCAGGAACCCGATATGCCCACCTTCAAGTGCGTCCTCGTCGGCGACGGAGGTACGGGCAAAACGACCTTCGTCAAGAGGCACTTGACGGGTGAATTTGAGAAGAAGTACGTTGCGACACTGGGCGTCGAAGTCCATCCCTTGATATTTCACACGAATAGAGGGCCGATCAGATTCAACGTTTGGGACACTGCTGGGCAGGAGAAATTCGGAGGTCTTCGAGACGGTTACTATATCCAGGGACAATGCGCCGTTATCATGTTTGACGTAACGTCCCGTGTCACCTATAAAAATGTACCAAACTGGCACAGAGATTTAGTCAGAGTCTGCGAAAACATTCCTATCGTACTATGTGGCAACAAGGTTGACATCAAGGACAGAAAAGTCAAAGCCAAGAGCATCGTATTTCACAGGAAGAAGAATCTTCAGGTATGTTGTTCTTTCTGTTGATGCAAATTTTTGCAGACTCCCTACCTCGATCTCATAGCTGCTTCTGTTGTGTTCGAACATCTGTGCAAACTGTTTAAAATAATTTTGATACTTGAAATGTAGAAAAATGCAATTTGTTGATATTTTGCATTTGATTTTAACAGTATTATGACATCAGTGCGAAGAGTAATTACAACTTTGAGAAACCGTTCTTGTGGCTGGCTCGCAAACTGATCGGAGATCCTAACTTGGAGTTCGTGGCTATGCCGGCTCTCCTGCCACCTGAAGTCACAATGGACCCACAATGGCAGCAACAAATTGAAAAGGATCTCAAAGAAGCTCAGGAGACAGCGCTCCCGGAAGACGATGAGGACCTTTAGTTTCATTACCATCAATCAATGCTGAAGGCCTTACTGCGAGGTCTTGGCGAGCGCCTTACTGCACGTCATGTGCTCGCCCTTAAATGTTTAATGCGAATAAAATAATTATATAAATATCGGTCGAAGGAACTTTCCTTTTATGAAAATTCCTTTATCATTTTTCTTTGTAATTCATATCGCATTACTTGAGTATCCAACTAAATAGAAATTTTTTTTTTTAAGTATTCTGATAACATTGTAGTTATTCGATTATGAAATTAGCGCGTTTTAAAGTTGGATATTTTTGTGATTATTCACTTTAAAATTTTTTATTGTGAATAATGCATCGACTGCATAATTTTTAACGTCTACTTTTTTCTGCAATCATTTTTTTTCTTGTATGCTGGTTACAATTGTTGTATTTGTGGATACTAAAATACATTTAACTTATTTAATAATCAATCGTTTTGCTTTATTTTCAAAATTAGAACCGTATACTGAAACATGTGTTAAATTCTTGACTTATTTTTAATGACAAGGATTAATTATAACATGAATCGTAATATACACGAAAGATACTTTTGCAAAGAAAACGTCCTTCGATTGCATAAGAATGCGTGTTAGCTCACTGTGAACTAAACTGAATTTAAAATTACAAGAAGAATGGTTCAAAAAAAAAAGTAACAATGGTATTTATTGGGAGTAACCGGCTACTTTAGGGATTGTCTGTTGTCTGCGAGTGTGTGCTTGAAAGGGTAGATTATTAATAAATAATTACTAAACTATGTAATATCGTTCCATGAATTGTACTCGTATGGACAGAGTATGTTTGCGTCTTTCCACGTTCTTGAGGACTGTTTACTATTTTTATAAGCGAAAGTGTATGTATGCTTTGTTCGGCTTGAATTTAAATTGTAACAAAAATTACCTACAGTTCTTTTTTCTTGTGTACTCGAACCAGTTAATTTATTCTATTCGTTTTTTATTTTTATTTTCTTTGATTAACGTAAATAGAAAATTTGTGTGACAGACTTCTTTTCACAAACTGTGTGGAAAATTTCGATTACTTCTTTTTGTAACAATGTTAACATCACCTCAAACATTACATTATGTAGTAGTATTGAATTTTTGAACGTTGTAATTTCGAACAATTCTTCCTTTCGTTATCAATCAATAGAGAAGGATTTGTGCGAAGAGAAAATTACACCGCTAATACATGTGAAATAAATAAATCAACAATGAAACTGATTCTTCTGCGTTTTTCATTTTCATTTACCATTTATTGTTATTTCAGTATTTAGATGTTGCTTGCTGTGGTTGAATGAAAAATTCGCTGAGGAAAACCGATCCGAACATTTTCTTCTCAATTTTATTGACGATAATATCTACAGGTACTACTTACACTAGCGGTATGATAATTAAAATGGTTTTACTTACAAGAAAATGTAAAAAAAAAAAAAACGGCTGGACATCTGGAGCTTCAAAGTAACAACATTCGGTTCATGTTTCATGGTATAATTGGAGTCATGCTTTACCATTCTTCCAAAGTTCAATGGTACGAATGTCACTCTCGAGAATCACATTTTTTTGTAATATCAGTTATACGCGCTGACAGAACACGAAACCTTAAAGTGAAATGCATGTAAAACGTATAACTAGAAGGCATATTAATGTCGTTATTTGATGTATTGTTTAATTTTGCTTTAAAAAATCGTGATCGAACTTTTGAGAGAAATCAATTAGCTAAAGATGCTCTTCTGTTACATTATTACTGAGTGTTGGGTAATCGTTATACTGATCATTAACAACACCAACAGACTATAATGGAAACGGGCAGATGGGTCAATATCTCCTTTACCTTTAGGATTGCCTTCTAGCTTTAAAGTGATAACAATGTGAATGTGTGTTCGGTATTACTGCTAAATTAATTCGCTTTCGCTAATTTCTTCTCACGGGCCTTCTTTCCTTCAGTAAGTGCCAACCTTTCAGTTTCATTCAGAGGTGGCAATATTTTTGTAATGACACCTGTTCCCAGAGTTACAATTCCATCTCGTATCGTAAACCGTTGACCTTGTTCGCATACCATTGGCTTAAATAGTTTCAGTAGAAGCCTGTGGATGATAAAAATAATAAATATATGGGAAAAAGATGGAAAAATAAATGAAAAGTTTTTAACCAAAGTGGCATGTACCGAAACGTGTGAAATCTTACTTTGTGTCCTCTCCTGGCATGACCATATCCTTCTCAAGGATTTGCACTTGGGTAGCACAATCCCACGTTTTTGAAAACATTTGTAATTGCATGAAGTTGAGAACTGGCTTAGCCCTGCCCCCTTCTTCCTTGCTGAGAACGTAAATTTGAGCCTCGACCTGATCCTGTGCTTTGACGGTTCCAGGTTTTGCAAGTATCATGCCTCTTCTAACATCATCCCTCTTAACACCTCGGATAAGAGCTCCAAGCTGATCTCCCGCCTGAGCCTCTTCCAATATTTGCCGGAACATTTCTACTCCTGTTACCACAGTTTTAAGAACTTTACCATAACCAACCAACTCACACTCATTTCCCTTCTTCAGGACTCCACGCTCCAATCGACCTGTTACAACAGTCCCTCGGCCCGGTATGGAATAGGTTTGTTCGACTGGAAGTAGGAATGGCTTATCCAGGTCGCGAACAGGAGTAGGAATGTACCTGTCTACTTCCTCGAGGAGCTTTGTAATTGATTCAGACCCAATTTCAGGTTTTTTTCCTTCAAGAGCACAGAGTGCGCTTCCCTTTATGATCGGCGCATTTTCTCCGTCATATCCCATCTCTGTCATGAGTTCGCGAATTTCCATCTCCACCAACTCAACCATTTCCTCATCAGCTGCGTCAACCTTTGATAAGTAAGAACATTGTTGAATATTTGAAGAGAAAAAAGGATTCCTTCGAATTTTACAGAACAAAGCTGTTTAGCGAGGAATTCCGATGAAGTTTTATATTATGATTCTAAGTGTTTTTAGAACAACTTTCATTATGTTAGTTTGATACCACTACATTTCAAACATTGTCAATGCTATATTTTAGCAAACAGATATGTAATGAAATTTTTTTGAACTTCTCTGAATGAGGAATGTAAACCCTACCTTGTTGATAAAAATGACAATGTAGTTGATGCCGATTTGTTTAGCGAGAAGCAAGTGTTCCCTTGTTTGGGGCATGGCACCATCGGTGGCAGCGACGACGAGAATGGCACCGTCCATCTGAGAGGTTCCAGTGATCATATTTTTTATGTAATCAGCGTGTCCAGGGCAGTCCGTGTGTGAATAATGACGATTCTCAGTTTGGTACTCAATGTGGGCTACATTAATAGTAATTCCACGTGCCTTTTCCTCCGGCGCATTGTCGATCTCATTGTACGCCTTTGCGGTGGCCATTTCCTTCTCAGCGAGTACTGTGGAAAATAAATATTACAAGTGATTCATATTTCAGGGTCATTCGGTTCAAAAAACACACATGTGCTAGGTAGACTGCAACCATTTTTGGAATACATCAAGTTCCCTAACTTTACACAAACTTTGTTACAACTAACTAATTATTAGACTACTTCGATTGCAAGTGATAATTTACGACGTTCAAATTCGTCAATCAAAAACGCATCTTCCGACCTTTGGTGATGGCTGCGGTGAGTGTGGTTTTGCCATGATCAACGTGGCCAATGGTTCCAACATTGCAATGCGGCTTGTCCCTGAGAAATACTTTTTTCTCGGCATAAAATCTCTGGGCTGTTACTGTGGGTAATAAAAGTCTTGCACAGAGCCGGCCATGTCGCTATTAGAAGGTAAGAATGAAACGAGTTTTCAGTAATCACAGCCAGTAATTAAATTCGAACTAAGCAGAGCAGAACAGTCAAAATTACACTTACGTATTTGGTCAGTTGATGGTTCCCGATAATTTGTTTCACCGTCTGCCGGAGAACTGTAACACAAGAAAAATAGCTGTTCGTACTAATTGATAACTAGAGGGTCATCTTTGTACGTCAGAAGCGAGTATCAGGCACAGAAATGGCCATAACCTCTGAAGAATTGGCCGTCTGACGAAATGACGGTTTGACGAGGTTAAGTTTCGTGACACTCGGCGCTCAGGCTCATCAGCAGCAGCCAGCTAATTACTTTCATCAGCTGTCAACGATGTTTAACAACATTTCGAAATTTGCAACTTACCTGGACTGAAAATTGCTCTAGCAGAAACCAACGCCATGATTTTCTAACCAAGAAACTTTGATTTCCAATAAGACCGGTAGAACTGCCGACTCGCGGAGGGAGAGGTTGTTACGTAAATATACCTCCCACCAATTTCCGCTGAAATCGCTCTGATTGAAAAAATAAATTTGCAGAAAATAGTGAAATTTAGCAGAATAAATCGAATTCCAAACCGATAATGGCTAGTACTTTTATATTTTGCGATTTGTTTGATTTTGGTAATCACGGCAATAGCGTAAACTGCTCTTCCCTATAGTTCTGAAGTTGATTAATTAAGCGTAGCCGTACAGGCAGTTTTTTGTAATTTTCGCAATATTTAAATGAAAACTAAAGAATGATTCCATTTACTTTACAATCATGTCACATGTAATTTTTCAAAAAATGTTCAACATGACTTGTCTTAACCAAAGTATTATTTATTTCTAATGAATGCGAATTGCGAGGTATAGTATTCAGTGTCTTCAGTCAACGTGCGAGGCATGTACGATCAGAATGACGGCAACCAGTTATACATAAATGTAGCACCGCGTGCAACATCCAGGCGCCACTCGTTACTGTTACCTTGTCATCTCGGTGGGTAAGTGGGACTATAAAATTGTAGATTCTTTTTTTTTCATTTCATTAATGAATCTCAGAGACGTGAATAAAATCGACGGTTTTCCCTGATAATTTTACGACGGCTCATTGAAATTCAGGAATGTGCCCGTAACCTGGCTATTTATGAATATATCTATACTGATATTTGCAATTATAAACGGTTCTAGGAGTAATCGACCGATCCACCGAATTAAATTTTACGCATTCTCTACGTTCTCACCATTCAACGTTTGTCATCATCGCATTTTTTCCATTAATAGATAACAATATATTGTGATTTTTGAATCGTCGAAGATACGTAATTCGATTACATCGTAAAACTGAAATCATTCATAATCATACAAATTTTAACTTACTCGTTAAATGGTACGCGGAACATGGAAGCCAAGCAAATAATGGAGTTTGAACCAATAAAAATTGTTGTTGTATTACATCAATACCATGTATTTCACCTGAAATTTTCAAAGTCATACCGTCATACTGATACCATAATAAATCTTCAGGGTTCCGTGCATGCAGCTTTTTTCGAAGGATTGCGCATGACGCGTTTCAGTCTGGTTTCCTTCATTGAACGTTACCTATCTCCTTGTAGCACTGATTGTCGTGTTGGAGTTCAACAACACCGGATACGCCTGAAACGTCGTCGACGATGAGAGAGATCATTATAAATCTGCACAACACCACCAGCTCTATTATCAAATAATTGACGCTTGCGGTTCAAGTTGCCAAACTGCACCGTGTCAATTTTCGCGTCGCCCTTTCTGCACGATAAGTATCACACGTTGAAATATTAAAGTATCATTAGTAAGCTGTATTATGAATTATCGTTTAGAATAAAAATTCCCCAAATTACAAGCTTCATTAATAACGATAAATTACATAATTTAAACTACGGTCATTACATAAGTTCCTCGGTTACGGTATGCGCGGGCAAAATCAAACGTAAACAAAAATTGCGCATACCAAACTGTCGAGATGAACTCAAGGTCGATTCATTTCCAATTTCGATATAAGTTTATCCTTTAAAGTATGGGTGTAAAATATGCCGTGGAGGCGGGTTGAGTTATGTCACCTCCAGCAATTTACATGCTACCAACGTCTTGGGCAGTTTCCTGTTGCCCATAAGGCCGAACCACGGTATGTATACACATAACATATAATGTGCCTACACGACGTCAGAAATAACTTGACAAATGCTCCGTCGGTCCGTCGTCCGTATATATGCCTACATAATTCACGCCTTACGGTAAACCCTTCTTCGGCGAGACGGGTAAGCGTTATAATCACCGCTCAGACGTTTGTCTTCAAATATATATTCTAGACACAATAAAATGAACAGCCTCGCCCCATTTCCTTTTCCACTTTCTTATGTACAAAAAAATACCGTGGTCTTCCTGGCGTGTAACCGTAACGTGACCCAAAATGACAACCAAGGGGTCAAAGGTGAGGAGGATCGACTCGATTTCTGGATATACCAGTTTTAATGCTGTGCAAATACCCTGCATTGCAGCATCATTTTTATTCCGAAACCGGTTGGGAATTATAATTCACAGCATTTCACGCTACTTAAGCTAATATATATCGTAATGCAGAAAAACATCGGCGAGTGTGAGTTGGTGCCGTTGTTAGATTAGCAAATTTCAAAACTTTCGTACTTATTTGTCTCTACATATATTTAGTGTGAAGTTACTCGGCAATTTAGTTTCATTTATCGATATACAGTATGTGTTAATGGTTATAAACATGTGTCTGTGGCGTATTTTACCGTTCAAAAGAGCGAAACTTTCAGTTAGGTAGCCAGTTCACAATTCGTAAATTTCAATCATGAATTACAAATTGTCAGCGCTGAGCGAACCAACTGGACGGTAGTGCGAATAACAAAATTTCAGCTCGTGCACATATTTCGACGTATTGAAAGTTAAAAACAAGAAACCTGTATAATTAATTTATAGGAATTCGAGTTCTACTGCAGCGATATTATGATTTGACAACTGTGAGAACTAATTAAAAGAGCTTGATTATTTTTTCTTCGGGGAATTAAAGTGTTTTTTAAGAATCAGAGCAACGAGATGAGATGCATAAAAGATTTTTTTAACCTGACGCCAAACCAATATTGCGAGTTTGAATAAAGTAAAGTTCGATTATACATAGAAGTGTTAATAAAATTGAACCCAAACGAAAAAAGACCCCGCCCCAAGAATACAGCTTACGTCTTCGACTCGATACCCAGATGATAATTTGATTTCATTGTCCGAGAATAAAAAAAAGTTTTTCGGTCCACGTGATTCTTAATTAAAAACGAAGAAAATGATACCCTATAGGACCCTTAACAATATTATGTATCCGAGAAATGCAATTTACAAGATTAGCGCGTTGTTTCACCCCCTGTTACTGGAATATGTAAAATAAAATTAAAAAATTAAAAAAACACGTTACCTTTCTAGAGTTAAAGTGAGCTATCTTCCTCATTTTAATTCGCAATGCTGAGTCAGAGAGAAACCTCAAGGAAAAGTATGATTGACTTCGAAACTAGAAAGGGTCTACTTTACGATCGTATTGCAGCACTGGGATCATTATCTTGGAAAATAATGGCAATCTCAACAATGTTCAACGATTTTCAATACGCTTTATTCATTTACCGGGAATGTAGAAAAGGATGGCAAGCTGCGGAACGAAGGGATGCGCCGTTTCCCTACGCGTTCTAATCGTGCAAGTGGGAGCGGGACGAGCCTGGAGTAGGTAATATTCTTCAGGGAAGAGAACTGCCCGCGGTTTTCCCATCCAAAACCGGGACGTCAGTCATCAGCACGCAGGCGCGCAACGCGCACGCGTTTTATTCTCTCAGCGGTCTTTAAGTGTTTACGTTAGTCGGTTGCAGCAGCTTTATCTTATACCGCTCGCAGATCTCAAGCGTGCATTCCAAAAAGTTTTTACAATCATTTTTCAATTTGACATCATTTTTATTTTCAATATTCTGTCCTCAACTCATAGCTTTTGTTCTATTGGGTGAAACTAAAAAATGTTGACCATGACTTGGCAAATGAGGATCCTTTTGGTAACCGCGTGTCTGGTGAGTTCAATGCTACAATACTTTACATTAGGATTCACTTGATACTTTTGCAAAATTTTACATAATACATGTACGCATACCCGTAAAATTGAAAACGCGATAAACGTCATGATTATTCGATACCCGAATTTTGAGATTAGATAAAAGAAGATTTTTGGAGGCGACGCGAGTTCGGTAAAATTATAGAAACGACATCAGGCCGGTTTGATTTTTATATTTAATCACCGATAACTATAATGCCGAGAAATGTTTCATCCAAGCTCACGTGTCGTGGGTCATTATTGACTGCAGTTGAAGGCTGATTACGACGTAACGAATTTCGGAGGCGCCATACCGCGTTTGCAGATTGCAGCTTGACGAATTGAATTTTGATTAGAGACTCGACGGCGTCGCGGTGTCAATGACTTAACGTCGGCGACCTGGTCTCCTCACCTCGCCTCGATGTTCGCTGTACCCGCGTCTTCGTTTTGCCTGTAGTTAACTAGTCGTACCGAAGCTCTCGATTCGCTTTAATGTATCGATTACACTTTTATTACTTATTACCGCCGCGTTTACAGCTGCAGCATTTTGCACCGACCGTGAGCATACTCCGATTCAACTCATCGTCAATCAATAATTCTGTAACAACCCGGAGTTCTCTTACGCACTTCACCGTGCATTCCATGCGACTTCATCTCAATGTCAAACGAATCTGTATATGGTCCTCTAAATTTTTTGAGAACCATCGTACTTATCATTTACGAAATAACCAATTGAATCTTGGATATTCTTCATTCGTTTCAAAAGTGCGGAAGAATTGTAATCCGGTTTTATCAAATGTCGCTAATACTAAAACGTGAAGTTCACGTTGGTTGATTCCGCTAGTTATTTTGAAGTCGTTAAGTCAGCGCAAACTTTAGGGTACAGTATCTGAAACATATGTATACCTAAAGCAATCTTCGGATCGAGTTATAAATCCGCTCGAACTGGGAACAGTTGTTATTATTATTATTACAGTGTTACGACAGGCTATAATCATTACCTAAAAGGATCTTTGCCACTCAACATGCAATCGCGTGCGAGTATTCGAAAACTCAGCGGCAATGTGTTTATTACAAGACATTATTATAGGTATCCTGTAAACGTTTGTCAATGGACGTTCAATCTCTTTGCGGTATAATATTTTGAAAAAGTATTGTAAGAAACATGGCACGAGCGATTTGAACGAAGCGGTAAGGACCTCTGGAGGAAGTCGGTACATGATCCCATGAAAATCGCGTAAACTGTAGAAATGGCGGATAATTTTTGCAAAGCGGTTAAAACTGGACGGTCGGAAAATTATTGCCCCATTTATAAATCGCGCGGGAGATCTTGTTAGAGGTTGTTTCCCCGCGAAGACTGACTTCTCGCAGTTGTTAGCTCGCTGCAGGTTTGCCGGTGGAATATTCTCTCGACTTCCTTATTTCTGTGGGATTCTGTACGTTCGGCGAGTCGGAGTATACCGCGGAGGTTTAATTTGTAGGCAGCTCTTCGGACAAACGACGTGCTGTAGGAAGAAATGCAGCTTCCCAATGTCACCTATCGCCATTTGTATCCTCATATCCTTCGATCCTTCGTTCTTCGCGGCCCTTCCTTACGACCAGCTTTAACTCCGAGGTCAAGGGTCGCTCAAGTTGCCATCAAGTAACCAAGAGACGCTCACTACTTCCTAGACTCGGAGCATATCGCGAACTTCGCGATCTTCGAGACAGAAACTCTTCGTGCACGCGTTCTCGTGCAGCAGGATTGAGACGTTTCCACGATACGAAGGCATGCCTGATATAGGCTTGGAGGGATCGGATACGTATGCCGGATTCCTATAATTCGCATCCGTAGACCCGACGTCTTGACAAGTTGCATCGCATCGCGGCGATCCCCGAGACACGCGTGATACAGATGATCAACTCAAGTGGCGTGCTGGATCCGTTCTGTGGGTTCCGATCCATACGGACTGTTATTTGTGAAAAAAGCTATCCAGCTACCGCCGTAACAGAAGGTAATACCTATCATTGCCACGCGGTGAGACTGACGGTATTCCAGTGGCACAGTGGCGGTCGAATTACGGTCCGCAACGCATCCATCCATCGCGGATCGACGCGGAACAGGATTCGCATGACTGTGGATCGTAATAGCAATGGAATTTGATCGTCCGGGCACCATATTCCTCGATAAAAAAAAAACCGTTCGGATAGCATGTCCCTTAATTCCGCAGGCGTTAAGAAGAATGGACCGAGCAAGAGGTTTAACGAGGAAATCCTGGTTCATCAAGTTCAACAAATGCGTAAACTGGTCGAACATAGACTCACACAGCCATTGGCCACATAAACACGGACGGTAATTCGTCATTAGAAACCGAGAATCCATCTTCCATCCATCATTCGGTGGCTATGGTTCAACTCGCCCGATGGGTTAACGCTAACTCGAAGTGAGAGTGCGAGATCAGGAAGCTTGGACCGTAAATGGCCAAAGCAATACCCCATTGTCGCAGCCACGTATACCGCACTTACACGACGTAATGAGCAACGGAACATTATGGGGTAATTTCTTTTCTGTCGACCTCACAGCGACACGACGGCTTTATGTTTGTTCGTCCATAGCCCATCGCGTCTCTACCATGTGTCGACAGATTGTGCGACTGTGTATATATGAGCACTTAAGTGCAGCGAGCGAGGGTTCCGACCATTTCACGGGGTTCGATGTTGGTTTATGGGGTGAGGAACAGGCGGGCAGGCGAACGAGTCGGTGAGTGAAAAGCGTCTGCGAATGGCGCTCGATGTACGCAAGGGATGCTTGGAATCGGTTACGTGTCTTTCTTTCTTTAACGTTCGGATTTGCGACAGTTTCGAGCTTTGTCATATCGCTCAAAGAACGATTTCGAGAGAATGGGAAGAGTAGACATAATTCTGAGTAATACACGGAATCGAATATCTTCTGATACCGTTTGTCCGGATGCAACATGATCGAATAATTTGCAGACGAGTTTTGCTCAATCGTGACTCAATCCTACAGTCAAAGATTGAATCTTTCAGACCAAGTCGCATAATCATTTTTACCAGTAAGTCTCATAGTTTCGCGAAAACCACTTTGTCCCAAAATTCCGCAATGGAACAACTCAAATCCTCTAGTTACCCACAGTTATTCAGCCACATGTTACACTAAAGGGTCAGTCCTGCGGAGTATTATAGAATATCCAGTACCTACTTATAGTTATTCGAATGATTCCGTGTTGGGTATATTCCGAAATCCAGTTGCACAGTGCGATTCGTAACAAGATCGATGAAACGTCGATTACCGCTTATTGAACGCAAACACAAACGTCACGTGAAATTATTTCGTTCCGGTGATCTGCCGGAGCGAAGCCTGATGCCGGAAGCATGGTATTCCGGGTGAGGAGAGTTCGATACCTCCAGACCCCATATAATTATAATTATGGACACGCATATCTGCGCCATGAGTAATACACCGTGTCTGCCATCGCCTACTCTCGCAAGCTCGTAAACGCAGTTAGCCGAAGATGATAGCCGCTGCGATGCACAGGTTTAGATACGTACACGGATTGCTTACTCGAGCATGCCGAGCACGTAACACGTAGTAGATGAGGTGCGACTCGGGGTTGGAGCTGGAGGAAGAATTCCTACTTATTCGACTTTTTTATTAGTATCAATACGTCGGTAGCCAGATTGAAACGGAATTATATATCTCTAGGGGGGCTTCGTCTCGGCGTGCGTGAATTATTCAATCGGCACGATCTTTCGACCCGGTTGATTGGTGTGAGACCAGAATACATTGGCATGGTATACGCAATTAAGCGATGTTATTATGGTTCATATATCTAGGACTCGAGCTTTGTAGCATACGTGTCGTAATTAAGCGAGACATGTGCAGCTGTGGCAACGCGGTGCAAATGAACTCGTTATTTGTTCAGCTTTGTGCCCAGCGGAAGTTTAACCGCAGCACTTGCATAGTTCGGTTAAATTCGTATCTCATGCAGGTTCGTAGATACACACAGTTGCGCCAAGAATTTATCTTTCTAAAGTTCAAAGATCATCGAAACACACGCGAGAATTTTCGAGAAAAATTCATCGCAGTTATACCATAAATTTCCACCAAATTTACAATGGTCGGATAATATCTTCCACGAATTGTTTTTTCACGTTTATGTAACGAGCGAGATTTTCCGGTGGCTGCAATTTGTTCCAGTTGAATCTACCGTTAATATTACTCGCGTAACTACACTCGTAATATGCCCGCGATGCATCGGCTAAAATTGCAGCGCTCGGTTGGAAAGGGGAATTGAAAATTATAAAATATCATTGGTAATCTTTACAAGTATCCTGAAACCAGGGAATCTTGATACAAGAAATCGTAACGCATGCGTGACTTTTACGACAGTTTCCTTTGACCGAATTAAACGCTGTACATTCGATCGCGGTTCTGTTCCGCAGATCCAGCATAAAAACAAGTTCGATATACATGCACTTATTACTATATGCCTACAGGCGTGTTATACTTACCGGTTACGAGTGATTTAAAACCGATACGGTGAACTTGTTTAATGAACTTGACGGTCGCTAGATCGGTTATTTCCCAAGTATATAATCAGGAAAATTTTTCAACATCCTCGTCGTGTACGATCATCAAGAATCGGGGGGCAAATGGCTTTCCTCTGCGTCGTATACACGCTACATCATAATTTCTGCCTATTCCCGTTTGCCCGTTCGTTCCCCCGGGATGCTGCTGGATCTTTAAGACAACGCGGTTCTGCAGCTCTCGCTCGCATCCGGCACGAAGATGCAGGCAAGCCTGGGAAACGGATGACATCAAATTATCCCTTAACACGTTTAATTGCACTTCGTTGATGCAGTTTTGCACGCCTCGTAAAGGGACCACCATGAATGCCTCTCGACAAACGTGTACAAAGGTGTAATTGTCACGCGTACGACGTGCGATCGAAATCCGAGCAAAGTTGGTAAAAAAAAATTATGTAAAAACACTAGGAATCCCGGGTAGTCAACCGCGTAATTTACAATGAAACGAAATGCGTAGAAAAAGAGTGTCGCGGATGGATTTAAATCTCTTGTACCATAGATCGCGCACTCACGCTTCCTTTCTTAACTGCATCCTTCGTGAGCTCGCTAATTGGTAGAAGCCATTGTTATAGCTCACTTATTAACGACAAGCCCATCTTCCACGGTCATCGTGTACCTACAATTATAGTTATACGTAGTGAGAACTCGAGATAACGCATCGCGGAGAGAAGAAAAAGATCGGATTTTAATCCAAAGTCTAGGAAAAGAGGGTTACGTTAGATTTTTTGGTTTAAAAATATCCATGTCAACTATATTTTTTGCTATTAATGTAGCAGATTTTACTCTCCACACACTGTTCACAATTTTCACTAATTCTGCGATAAATTCTGCATTTTACGAAGTATATTTTACCAAAAAACCTGACGCGTCCCTTTTTTCCCGCAGTTTTCAGTAAAATCTGCTCTTTCATTCTCTCCGTGATCGTCGTCGATTAATGGCGTGCAACTACGGCGTCATTCCTTCACTTTTTTCCGCAATGTAATTTAATTGTATTCATTTTCTTTTTTTTTCCTTTTCTTTTCCTTCCTCTTCATCATCGCTCAGCACTCGAGCCTCGGCTCGGGCCCCTCGGGTACTTTCCCTGCTCGTTTAAAGCGAAGCTGTAACCCGGCCTGACCCAAACCTCAGACCTCCGAAGGTAGCCGGTACCTAGGTAGAAGGTATAAGGTATGTGTGCAACGAAAGTAACGGATTCGACACGTCGGTAACGGATTGGACCGTGTAACATCTTCGAGCGTGTACAATGCGGTATGTATAATGTATACGTACGAGTATATACGTATGGTTATGTGCCTACCGTCGCATTGTTATTCGTTGCCCTGCAAGATCTCGTGGGAAAGCCGGAAGCGATTAGCGTTAACGCAGTAAAAGATGTACACCCGTACACTGGGAAGACAAGAGGAAACGGTAAAAGCATCCAGTGACAACATTCTCTGGTTAGCTTGTCGCGGTGCTGTTGTAGCAGCAAGCGTGCGATTTGCACGTGCGGAGCGATCCGTTTGTGTCCTTCTTGTGGGAGGGAATGGAAAGGAACCGAGGGTTGGAAACCGAGAGATCGACTCGATTCGATCCTATACTTCGATGCTATACCGCAAATCTATCTATCTATTGCTTTTTTCGGAATAAATTGCTCGACACTCGGCTGCGTGACTCTTTAAACTTACCGCTGCACACCGCAGAGACTTTGCCCCTTTTCACCGGAAGTTCGGAGCGTGATAATTCATCAACCACGAAGCGTGCTGCCACTTGCAACGCGGGATTTAATTAGTTTTCGTAGAGAATCCTCAATCTCCGTCCGAATCTTATTCCCGTGTACAACGATCTGATGCTAAACTGAAAAAATTGTGTCTTTAGAAAATCGTCGACGCACCTGTATGGGGTGTGGATCGATATTTGGAATCGCCGATACATCGAAATGAATTCAATAATGCGAAGACAGAATAACGATAGATGAATTTTTCGAAATCTTGATTATCGTTATTTTATTTTCGCGTGTTTGAAATTTCGATATATCGGTCATTCCAAATATTGATCCTTCCACGTTTAGACTTCCACCCACAGTCCGATCCTCGCAAAGCTCTTCAACGAGAATATCCGAATGTACCTGCTATACGGATTGATTCGTCGATGGAGTTTTGAATCGTTCAAGGCCTGTATACAAGTAACGGTTAATATTGTGCACGTTGTTACAGCCGAGTTCTAAACACCCGAAACGGAGGTCGCGTTATTCCACGCGCAAATATACCTACCTTCGCAGCCGTAATATATTTTACGTTCAGCTCACCTACGACGCGATACGAATAATAATACGAATATATCAAGGAGTGCGAAGTCCTTATGCCCGCGTGGGTTGAATTTCAAATTCAAGTGGCATCGATACGGCAGACGAAATAGCCGCTTGACTCACCGCGATCTTCGAAGCATAAGACAAGAGTTGTACCCGTTGAATGAGCTTCGTCGCTCGTCACGGTCGTAAACAGTCCGAACATGCTACACCATTTTGTTCCTACATAGACGTGTGTTAAAAAAATATGTGCAAGTTATTTTGACTGTGTCAATAAGGCTCGAGAAAGAGACCTAAAAATTCCCGCCCCAAAGCTGTTATTCCACCTGCGGAACGTTGAAATGTGTGGAGGTTGAATCGCAGGTGTAAGATTTTGGGATGCACACGTATTCAAGGGTTCTTCTTTTTAACATAGTCGCATCGTCGACCCTCGGCAAACAGTTTTATACCGGTTCAACTTGTATGCAATCTACAGAAACGCACACATTGCGTATGTATGCGTGTACATACATAAGCTTCTACGGAGACGAAGCAGCTGCTTTACCGCCCGGGTTCCACAATTACACATTGAGACAGAGTTTACGTCCGTAGACAAGCTATGCAGACACCGATGCGTCCCTGTCCCGTTGTAGCGAGCCTCTAGGAAGTTATTTTTTCATTTTTCTTTTCACTTTTTTAGTATCCCCGTTCCTTTGTTCCTTTCATTCCCATCCATGCCTTACGTGTCGCAGCCTCGAATGTCCGTTCGATCCTCGTCCGCACGCTGAGGCTCGAATACGAATATGGACCGAGCCGCTTCAAATAATGGATCCTTTCGTTCGACGAACAATAGAAAAGCCCGCGTTGCGTTTTGCTCGCTGCCTGAGCAGGCCAAACGCGAGACGAGGAATTGCACCGCGTTACAAAAGTGAAGAGCCCTCGGCAAAATGTAGTATAAGTGCCATCGGGGTGCAAAGCTCGCTTCATCGTTCAACGACGTCCATTTTTAACCCCCCTGTAATTGTTGCACTCCGGTGGGCATAGAATTTACGCGGTAACAATCGGCAATCATTTCCCTCCAATTTACTGTCAGAGAAAATCCCAGCTTTTTTACCGGGTTGTCCGGACTTCGATTTTTCCATTTCGCAAAAAGAATCGACTTGAAGTACAGATTCCTTTGTAAAACGATTTTGCAGATACCGTAGGAGAAATTGCCGAGGTGATATACCTGTATTTTTCACTTTTTCAGGCCACCGCGTATTCCGTGCCAGCCGGAATTCTTACCCTCGGGAACGAGTGCAGTAAGGACAGAGATTGCGAGGCTGGTATAAGCAACAGCCAGTGCCGATCTGGGAATTGCCGGTGCCGTCCTTTCTTCGCCGAGTACAATCTCACCGAGTGTTTGGAATGTAATAAATTCTCATATAATATATAAGAAACGTCGGCTGGTGCCGATGCGTTGTATCTTGATATATCTATATTATACAGCACAATTACCTCGCGTAACGCGACAGTGAATTATTCGAAATAGATGACTGATTTCGAGTGATTAGGGGTCATTCAAGTATCAGCTAACGCATTTTTTGCAAATTTCCTCATCCCACCCTTATTGATAACGATTGGTAACGTTTGCTTGTTAACGTTAGCTAACGCTTTTTGAAAAGTATGTTGGCAAATCGATTCATTTCCTAGGAACAGCAGAAATGCGATTTATAGTCAAATCCTGATCAATTTATTCCTACTTTGTTAAATATGAACTATCATTAACTATTAATACACATTAAGATGTTCAGTCAAACGAGAATTCATTATTCGTTGAGTATTGAATACATCACATATTGTCTTTCTTCTTAAATGCATGCCACAAACATTATATTTACCAAGATATTATTATTGAGCAATTCATGCATTATTAACACATCCTTTTACAGAATTTTTTTTTTTTTTTTATCATTCTCAAGCACGTGGCGCGCTGGCTTTGAGCACGCACTTTGAATTTTCTATGCTAGCTAACGCTTGTCTGGAATGCCTAATACTACAGAGTAAAATTTGATAACGTTCCTCCGAATGGTTTACCCCTATTGTAGCGTTAGCTAATACTCGAACGGCTTAGTCTGCGACGATTCAATGATTTAAAAACGAGCCGTATAACAATACAACGCAGATTTATCATTGCAGCAACGCTTCTGGGCTACGATTGTCTCGTGAAAGATCAATGCGCCATGAAGGTAGCTCACAGCAACTGTCTAGCTGGAGTCTGCAGATGCGAGGAAGGTTATTTGCAGTTCCGAAAACACACGTGTCTCGGACGTGAGTATAGTATATCAATTTTACCATCCGTACTTCACCAAGGCTCCGACTAAACTCGAAGTAGAAATTTTAAGCGACGTTGCTTTACTGCGGAAGTTTCTTTTTTCCCTGGTCAAGAAACCCGATGACGATCAGGAAGGTAATATGAAATTCGTACGCAAATGTGTCTTCGTGTGATCTTTATCCAAATCCTTCTCTTGTTCTTTTGCAATTTCTACTCAACCCTGTGTGGTATAAGTTCACGTTATAGTCAGGGTTTCGTTCAATGTTAAAAATTTCTGTACGGAACTTGCTACGCTGTATTTTGAAGTTTTACTGGGATACGGAACAATGAGTTCACCATAAATTCAATTTACAAATAAAATAAATTTGCTACACAATTTAGTAAATTGAAATAATTTTTTCGTCTTCCTCCTGTAAGGTTTACTAAAATTAAAAACTTTCATTCTATATCTAAGACGTATACATAGTCATTTAGGTCACCGCGCCAAATTTTTAAACTTGCAACCTTATTTCGTAAATTGACAACTCTCGCACAGTATAAAATGCACAATAATTCTTAACAGTGTACCTTGTACTTTGCACGACTAAGGATTGCGAACGGTAGCCAAGCATCATTAGACATCTATATTGTATACGTCTTCTGCCATAATTTATGAAGCGATAGGTAGGCGGACGGCTTATAGGTTGCTTCGAGTTTTCATTTCAAGTAACGACCTGGTCCTCGGTTCACCGACCCGTGCAAACACAACATTCGAAACGTATCACGCAGTGCAGTGCGCGATTCGCGAATCATAATAATTAAGCGACCCCGTTCCCACCCACCATATGATAAATATTTATTAAATGCTTACGCAGGATGATAATACGGCCGACTTCCTCGGACGTTGGCGCAGTTAATTAATTCGTCACGTCTCTGCGTGCAATGTCTTCTCCCTCATACATATTCGCATCGTACATATATGATAAACTCGAGCGTTTCTCCTGAAAATGCAATAACCCGAACTCGAGGGATGGTTTTTTACCCTGGTGTTTTAACGATGGCGAATTAGAGAAAGTCGAGATAAGAAAATTGTCACCTGTGTAATCTCGTAATTTCCGTCCAGCCGCTCGGCCTGGCGACGTTTGTTACAGCCACTCGCACTGTCATCTCTGGGACAGCGACACTCATTGCGATTTCATAATCCCTGATCTATTCGGACGATGTCAATGCACCTCGCCGATGCGTCGGGACGGCGACGTCTGTCGGCCGGATTTCCTGGTCAGACCACAGCAAGTCCCTCTTCAGTCGAGCAACGACGTTCCGGAGAGCGTGGAGGAGGAAACGATCGCCATCCATGACGCTGACGACGACGACGACGACGACGAGGAGGAAACAGGTATCATTTCACGTCACGAAGCTTGAGCCACGGCGTTGAATTTTTCCTGGAAATAAACTCGAGTACGGTTGTTAATACGCGTTTTTTTCTTTTCGTTTAAGGTGTTCAAGTATTCTGGCTGAAGAACATATCTGCGGTTCCTTCCACTACTCCCTTCAGGCAAATCGTACCTGCGGTAACTACGACGGTTCTACCAAACCTCGTCCAGTCAGCTCCGGAAACTCCGGCACCGAACCAATTTCCTGGTGCTGACAACGAAGCTGTCGTCGTCGAAGCTGCAGAGACTACCGAGTTTTTACAAACTACGTCGACTTCCACATCGGGTAAACGGAGTCGAGAGGCGTTGCCTGAAATTTTTTAAAATCATTTTAACCGTCGGGCATTTTTCGAAGTGACAGGAATGGTTCAAGAAATTGCTTGCTTTCATCAACATCGTGATACGATTGCAAAATGTTGTGCCGCAGGAATTGCGTTGACGACGTTTCGTAATTTCTTGACAAAAAAAATTATCACTTGCAACGATTGTTTGATGAAATTATTATTTTCGTAAGCTACGAAAATCACTTTGAAAATAAAGAAAAAATAAAAGAAACAAAAAATTCTGGAATTCGGTATAAAGAAACGCTTTGATATCGACGCTTCGTTTGAAATCGATTCGAAATGGTTAAAAATCCAGTGGATTCGTATGATTTCACCCTGCGATAGCTCATTTTATTCGGTATACTTATATTTTTCTACCGTGCCCAATGAAACAGTTGTTTTCTGTTTACTTTGTTTGTTGATCGTAACTAGTATCAATCCAGTATTGTAAAATAAAAAATTTTCAACGGTGCCAACGTGTTGAAAAAAAAGTATTTCAGTAAATTCATACAAAATAATCAATTGCGAATAAAATTATCAAGCTCTCGTAGAGTAAAATCGAACGAATCTATGTAAATATAAGACTTTCAACAATTTCGTAGCGATTCAAAACGAAGCGCCTAGGCGTCCAAGTTTCTGTTCATAATCCCAGTATTTTCTGCATTCGTATTTCAAAAGAGAGATCTTCGCAGCTTACGAATACAATAATTTGACAAATACCCAATGCCCGACTGTCTGGTATGAAAATTGTAAAAAAATATCGACTTTCGCCCAAAGCCAAGATCGTTCACCCGTTGAATTTTCCCCAAAAAGCACCGATCAAGACGGACAGACACGAGCCGGAAAGCACAATGGCGATAAGTTTGGGCCTGGCATGCACCGCGGACATAGAATGCCAGATGGCGGATTCGGGTTCGCGATGTCTGGAGGGTGTCTGCGACTGCGCGATCCGCGGTAACGGAAGTTTCGCCTGCGGGGCGCAGAGGACCGGATGTGCACCCGGGACCTTCCAGTGTCGCGGTACCGGGCAGTGCATCAGCTGGTTCTTCGTCTGCGATGGTCGTCCGGACTGCGCCGACGGATCGGACGAGGAATGCAGATCCGAACGATGTCCGAGCCAGGCGTTCAGGTGCTGGAGAAGCGGAGTCTGCGTATCGAAAGCCGGCGTTTGCGACGGGAACCAGGACTGTCCGGACGGGGAGGACGAGGACGGCTGCAACAGCCGAAGAAGTTAGTCATCCTTCTTGCGGAGAATACCTGAAGGAAAAAAAGATCCAACATTAATCGACCGCACCTTGTACGTATTGCAGAGTGCCCGAAGGGCGCGTTCAGATGCAACAGCGGCCAGTGTCTGCCTGCTTATGAATTTTGCAACGCCATGGTGATGTGTCGGGACGGCAGCGACGAGCCTCGTGGGGCCTGCAGAACCCGGAATCGTGGAAGACTCGCACCTCGGCTGTGTCCTTTCCGATGCGACAACGGACGGTGCAGATCCGATGCTATCGCGTGCAGCGGTCGAGACGGATGCGGCGACGGATCCGACGAGAAGAGCTGCTCCGTATGCAGTGAGTATAATATTATATGCGCGTGCGTTGACTGGGCGATGGGTTTCTCGTATTTTCAGGGTTTAAGGGAGTCCTTGATTTCCTATTTTCACGTGGCGGGGGTTCGAGAAAATAGAAGGGTCGCGGTATCGACTTTTCAAAGACGCAACAATTTAACGGACAGAATTGTTAGAATGTAGAAAAGTCATAGTTATAAGATTGTCAGATACGGAATAAGAATACAGCGGAATTATGACGATTCTATCGCACTTGTTTTTCTGTAGTTTACGTTTCTATATTTCGAGTTAATAGAAAATTTTGAAAATTCTGTAAATCAGATTTCCGCGTCTTTGATGGTTCGGCATTGTAACTCTTCTGTCTTCTCATCTTTCTAGATTTTTACATCCACGCCATTTCACTGCACACATTTGAATAATCGAATGCTTGTAAATCGTTTCAGGATGTCCTGCGTCGACATAATCTTGACTGGATACCACGCGGCGCGATAACGATAATTGTGTAAGAATGAGAGGATGTTATACCGATATGCATGAAATATTAAGATTACTATCATCACGCGAAATGTGAGTGTAGATTTTTATACTGCATTTTTGTACGATTACGAGGGTCGCGGAAAAAGTATACAACTTCTATGCGTAGCCAAAGATATTTCACGCGAAATTGAATTATCGGAAAAATACGCAACCACCGGTGCAAGTCTATTCTTAATAAATTATAATATTCGCTGATCCGGAGTTAAGTTTCTTTAAAAAGCTATCGACTGACGTCGCTTTTTAGTGTTAAGTACTTTCGAAAGATCCTTTGAACCTGTCGCAGACGGTGTAACACAGTTTATGAATTTCAACCGATACTGTATACACACATATGCTAATTCAGATAATTGCAGAATGAATAGCAAAAAGTGAGAAAATCTTCTGGCAAGTACCAATTTTTTTTTTTAACACACAAAACAGGCGCGCTGCAACTTATACTATTATTCTGAATAGACTTGCTAATTGAAAATTGATCACAGGAGCCTTGACAAAACGTTTGTCAAGGATTCTCTTGACGAATTAGCTAAGCAACGATTACGTACGTACTCTGTAATTGAATGTACAATAATTCTTTTTTTCTTTCGCCACTTAATGTAAGTGTACCAGATGAGACTATGCATAGGATTAAGATTAGGAAATAAGTTTGGCATGATTGATAGTGAGTGACAATACCATATGCTTCAGATATATGCACAGCATGTGTATCGGCGATTTTCTGCATCTCCGCTATTCTCACGACACATACGCGTAGTTAATATGTAACATACGCATATATATATATCAACGCAATATATCCGGTGAATTTAGACTTATACATGTACCGTCAATTTTTTGTACCGAATAAATGTTACGCTGTAAGTGAAAACAAACGTATGTTTCCAAGGAACGATTTAATTATTCCTGCAGTTTTCCCGTTCGAGATGACGAACAAGAAGTAGGTGTAAAATTCGCCTGGATATTATTTATAAAAATATTGGACGTGGGTAGGCGTGTAAGGAGATTATACTAGTAAAGTATTAACACGTCCTGATTATTTATTATTTTTTATCATGAAAATTGTCTTTGTCTTTGTATGTGCTAAGTTTTTTTAAAGTTATTTATCGTGTGCAACACTTTCTGAACAGTCTCTTAACGATTCATATGTTTCTGAACGCATTGTTTTTCGATTATCAATACACAATCTTACAATTAATCGACCTTGTTCCACTTTTACATAATTAGCCACATCACATTGTTGAAGTAATAGGCGCCGTAATAAAAATATGTTAAATTCATGTTTACGAGTAGCTAATCTGTATTTCATGTATTCAGAACCGCTCACGCTTTCAATAGTACCTTAGTTAGTTAACTTCCTGTCAAGACGAAAGATCCTATAGGATGCCAGCCTCTGATTCCGTATGGATGAAATAATGGATAAATGCACGTCTCTACGTCTGGATCTATCCAACTTATATTTTGTGATATTTAATATAAAATTTGTCTCCAATTTTCATTGATTTCTTCTGCTCAGGCCAGAAAATATTTTGCTACCGCGATGAAAGGACCCTCTTGTAACTTCGAATAAGAACATTTTGATAGGAGGAGGTATAACCTTTCAAACGTGAAATGAACATCAGTTTCTAGCAAAAAAACATGACAAAATGCTCGTTCAACGCCAACAAGCCGCGGCGATCCGAGGACGCTCGGAGTGTATAGACTTTAAACACAAACGGTATAAATATGCAGTAGGTGTGAAAAAATTAATCTCCCACGAAGCAGGCAGCAGATGTCAAAACTGGCCATCTTCTTCTTAACATAGGAGGAAAGTATGATTGACGTTTCAATTTTTCAGAGTTAAACAGAGAATATACGAGATGAAATATGAGTATATGGAATAGAGATATTCTGTTCGAAGAACGAGAATGGAAGATGATTTTTATAAAGGAGTATGATATAAGAGTGTGACAGATATAATTTGCGAACCGAGAAATATTCAAGCGTTGAGTGATGAGGTGGAAGATCACGTACAGCTGAGTAAGTAAATTTTTTTGAGCTAAGTAAACGACGGCTAGTGTTTGTAATATGTGACGTTAACCCCAAACAGGTAACGTGATAACAGTGATGTATATAATTTGAATATCGATGAGTATTTTTAAACTTTATTATAGCGACTGAAAAACTACTCTGTAATAAATATAAATTATGCCACGTTATTTTCAACTGTTGCAACGTATAGGTTTCAACTGAAATAGGGAGATTCGTAAGATTAATTTAATCGTGAATATACTGTAAGCATTTATAACTAAATCTTTCACAAACCCAAGGGACAATATTGGCATAAAAAAAACCTTTCACTTTCGTACCATAAAGTCGCACATTTGGCGACCAGATGACAACTTTCCCAATCTCTTTGATATACTCCGTATGTGACTTTCCAGTATTTTTCTATCTATTGTTTCTATCACTTTCAACTGTCACCGTAAAAACTACCCTCTACTAACCTGATCATTTCCAGATCTAAGAATTATAAAAAATTATCTACCGCGCTAACATCCCTCCTACATTTTCGCGACTAATCCATCTTGTTAAACAATTCTTCCACTTTGTATCCTGAATAAATCCCAATGCATTATCAAGCTCCTATCCTTGATAAAAATTCCTTTTTGCTCCTCCTATCGCCAACTATCAAAATATCCGAAAACCATTTCTTCAGTCTGACACGATCTTTTCGCTGATACACACTAGGTTCCAGAATATCATCGTTAACAACTATGTATCGAAAACAAACATCAAGCAACTCAACGGAACTAATTCGAAACCAATTTTACTGATTCTAGAATATATTTTTGTAAACAGTATTCGGTGAGTTGATCAATTATCTAACTCGCAAATCACCTGTAATACTTTAATTAGAATTGCAGGAGTTCACGTTCTGCAAAACTACCAATTTTCAATCATATAAAAAATTGTTTTCACACTTTTAACACCAAATTAAAACTACGGTAATATTTTTGGTAATTCCTAAGCGAAGGTACGGCGAAATAAATAAATAAATAAAATTATCCCACGTCGTTAAAGCGAGGAATGAAATTTTTTCCGTCTCTCCCTTAAACTGTGCGCTTCTCTGTATGTGAGACGATTCATCTTTCGCAGTGTTTCGCGACTGCGTCCCGAAGCTTGGACCAGCTTATTGACGGGAAAGTTACGGGAGTGGTTTCTAAACCGGCGCAACGCTGCTCTCGAGTTCACGAACATCGCGCACTCTGCTGTAAGCAAGTTCCATGCTTAAAGTTTGTACATACACGTCTCCGACAGTTCTTGTCCGGCTTGCAGCACGGAAGCACGCGAACTTGTGGCCTGAAACTAACCGCGTCTCGAAGCATGCTTCCGGCTTCTCAATTTCCGCAAAAGACATTCCCGTGGATAATAAAGGAGAGAAAAGTATTATATTTCAACTGAAATCAGAGTGAAGCTTGTACGGAACATGCTGCTGAAATTTTAGTGCTTGTATCTTTTATTTTTCGGTCATCGTGACATTCACTGCCGTTTCAACGAGATGGACACATTTTTTCAATGAATTTAGCCGCACGTAAATTCTCTCAACGAGCTTTTTTGTTGGTAAAGCGATTAAAATATATTCGTATTAGAATAAATTGTGAGTATAAATAACGAGTTTAACGATAAATAATTAAGAATTGCTTCACAATTTTATAAGTAAATCCGTCAGGGTTTCTCACGTACGAAATATCCACGGAAATATCGTTTCTGATTGAATTTCTACGTAAATCCTTTGTCGATATTTTGTAACAGTATAAGTATTGATAATTGGAAATTATTGGCCGGTTACTTTTACTCTTGATTAGAATATCAGATTAGTGATCAACGATTATTGAAAACACTTCTTTGAACCATTGCTCGACAATTTTCGATCACCTCAAAGTAACTTTCGCACCGGATTCGCACATTTATTGTCTGCGTTTCTGCCAGCGAAGTGCTTGACCGTCGTTCTCTACTCTTGGGTTTAACTGTCAGTTACTTAAACTCCGTTTTATACCTGTAGGCGAGTATAGCTATGAAAACTGTGGCTTTCAAGGTTGAGCGGTGGGGATAAATTTAGTGTGAGTGAATAGCTGGAAGGCAGCCGGTTTATGTAGATGGGATGTCGATATATTTTTGCTTTACGGAAATAGAAGGTTCGTAAATTTTAAGGATGATTAGACATTTAACCCAGCAGTAGGAACCGCATCGCGAGTCGGCCAAAAAAGTGAGTGAATTCCATTCGACATTGGATTTATAAAATATGAGCTGATGTTTCTTGCAAGAATATTTTTTGAACATCCGAGAGGAAACCCTGCGTCTTAATTGCTCAAGCCTCAAAAGTCCTAATGATATTAACGTAGAACGCAATGTGAATCACAATTCACTCAGGAGCTACCATGTGGCCGCCTGCATGATAGTGAAAGGATAAGCTTATATATAGATTTTATAACCTGTTATTGCTTGAGCGAGCAAAGCAAATCGACGACAGCGCTCTAGGTGTCGAAAATAGGCGTTTTTAAAGGATCTTTCCACCAGTCTTCATACTTACGTTACAATAAGCATATGAAAAGTACTTTAGATCCGGAATAGGACGTCTTTAAAACCTCTGCATGTAAAATGTCATAACAATTAATGCTTGTTGAATGACTAATTTTCATGAAACGGACACAGTTCGATTGATCGAATATTTTAGTTCATTGAAAAATAAATTTCGTGAAAAAATTCAAAGCACCCCGAAACGTTTGACGAAAGTTGTAGATTTGAAAAACAGATTTTAATACATATTTGATAAAACTGTAATCATAAGTGAAGTGTGTAATGAGAAACGCCGAGTATAATCTATTTGACCGGATATAACAATCAACAAAATTATCATACGTCCGCTGAATGACCACATTGCATACTTATCAACCAACGAGTCGTCGTTTCATAATGAGAAAAAGATTAACTTATCATACATTGTATTTCAGTACTTTTGAAAGAGAAAAAGTCGTTGAATAAGCTTTCACGTGAGATGTGTAGTGCACACAGAACTAAAATATATAATCTGTATAATAGGATGCGATGATTCACGTGAGGTCCGTGCATGAAAAAGGCACCTCTCCCAAGGTTCTAAACACGATTCGAGAGCCAAAACGCACTAAACTCAAGGTTATGTTTAATGTTTACAGTTTCTTTACAGCAGGCACGAAATTTTCACCCGGGTAATTTTGCTAATAGCACTTTTACCGACTGTTGTATCTTGACCATGTAGTGTAAATGAACTATATTTACTATACATGCGCTTCTCCTCCTCTGCCGTTCTGTCCCCGTTATACTGAACCGCTTTCACGCGACACGCGCTCGGCCGTTTTCAGTCACGTTCGCAATCATTTTTCACCTTTTTCGCAGCGTTTTAACGCAAAATGTGAATATACGTTTCGTAGAACTATACTTTTACTTTCAAAATACTTTTGAAAAATTTAAATCGCAACATCCATGACGCATCCCGGCATAGGTACTGCAAGATGGTGCGATAAAAAATTCAAATTGCAATTGTGTAAAAACTAATGATCCGACAGCGTCTGTTTTATGCGCACGTAAAGTACATGTTAATTGCTTCTATTTCGCGGAGGACCCGCGCTACAACTTGAAAAATAGCAGAGTTATCAATTTTTGTTTTTTTTTTTTTTCAATTTTTCTCCGTTATTAATGATCCAATCGAGTCGTCCCAATGCTAATTTCGTTCGCATTTTGACTCTTTACAATCCACCTCTCTGTAAGATCAAGATTGTTTCATTAGTTTTGATTTAATTAGTAAAAAATAACGGAAATACATGATATTTGCTTTTAAATATTTATAACGAATTAATAAATGATCGTTGCGAATAGAAAATATGACAGAATATAATTACGAACTGTATTTCATGCGTGATTGCACAGTCGGTATCCTGCTAGTATTTTTGTCACAGAATCACTCATGTTCTGCTCTGTTGATTGGCCCATCAACGGACCTCAGTATCCCAAAGTAACTGTTTCAGGATTTCGTTACATAATCCGACGTCTAATTTATGGAGAAAATCTACCTACCCATCAGGAATCCAACTCTGACGTGCCTCGATATATCCACGGGTGCAGAAGAGCTCTGAACGCGGAGAAATGTTTTGTGGCCCAAGATTCTGGTACTTGGCCCAATGCATCTGCCGAAGGCCCGCGTTCTCAGCGATCCTCATATTATCGACGCTCTTCGCAGCACAGTATCTAATTTCGGACAGCTTCGTTTACCTGAATCGCTACCAAGATGAACCTTACATATCTTCCAACATGTCTGAAGGTACGAAACACGTTCGTCGTAAATATATACTCACTGCCTTGTTTTCATAAAATGAAATGTTACGAAGCATGAGTCCTATGAACAGCGGGTTATCACGAGGCTTATCTGAAACGTAAAACTTCACAGTAACGTGAGCGCGATTAATTTATAGAGAATGCGAATCAGTATAAATTAGCGTGCCACCGTGACGATAAGCATTGATGGTATGCGTCGAAACGTAATCAGCTCTGCATAATTGAGAAGTCGCTGTAGAATTCAGTCACATCGACTTTAACGCGTAATCGATTACTCACCCACTAGAATCGTGCAAAAGGTGGAGCTTCCCATGGTAGTGATAGGTCATTTCATCAATATATACAGGGTGTTCCAAATTAAAAAACGCATTACGTTTCCAGCCGACCTAATGGTTTAATTGGTAAATGTGTCATACAACAGTTGTGTGCTTCAGAGGCGGACATATCAACAATTTTTTTCATGCGGCCGAGCATAATAACTGGTGATGCTGTGGAGGATGGACCAGTTTTTTTCTTTTTTATGAAATCATACATTTTTATTTTAACTCAAATATTCTGTATTCGAAAATGTACAAGATTCTCGCGAATTTTAATTTTTTTTTTATAGGTAATAGTTCGTGAGATACAATACAAATGTATGATTCAATTTAAAAACACTGGTCCATCCTCCACGGCATAACCAGTTATGATGCTCGACAGCATTAAAACATTCTCCACGTGTCCCCCTGTGAACCATATAACTTTTGTAGGACACATTTTCCAATTGGACCATTAGATTGGCTGAAAATGTAATGCGTCTTTTAAATTGGGACGCCCTGTATAGCGATACCACACGCAAGTTAATATTTTATTTCTTACCCCAGGAAAGGGCAGAGGCTTCCTCGTGTCCAATTCAAAATGTCGGATCCCAGAGAGAGATCCTTTGGATCCGTGGATTCGTCAATTTGTGACTAAGGAAAAATTTGAACCCTGTACGAAGACGGCGTTATTAACCAGAATAGTCCAGATGCGGAACGGCGAACTGGCGTTGAGAGTAAACTTGAACTTGGCCAAGAATTATGTCGACCTGTCCTGCTGCTGGGCTCCGATTCACAGACCGAAGCCTTCGGAAACTCCAGATCGTAATATTGACTCTGAAATAAGGTAAATCGTAATTATTTCTACAATTATTATTCCTCGCCTCATTCTCTCGGTTATGATACTCGGCAAGCCAAGATAATACCCGTCGTTACAGTAGACCTTTTCGTTATTAATTCAACGAGCTCCAATTTAGACCACAATTGTACGTAACCAGCGTAGTCTCAGGTCACGGGCACGCATTGATTATAGTCATTGAATAAATGGCCAGCGTTTGCTTTCATTGCTCGACGTTCCTCGCGGAAATTTATTAGCGAAATCTACTCGAAAGTGATTAAAAAAACTTTTGTTGATTCCCGAACGTGAGATATTGTTGTACAATCATATTCGAATAAATTATAGGAGAAGAAAAATATCCCATAATACTCTGACCGAGGTATAAAACAGGGTAAACAGTTAGCTGTCTGGTAGAAAAAACAACCGTCTAAATAATATCGTTATGTATTCCGTTTCAGTCTGGGTTCCTGCACGGAGTTCAAAGACGAAGCGATTATTCCTGCCAAGGTGGAGGTCATCTTGGTGAAATGCAAAGCGAGGGAGATGAGGCCCCGAACGAAGAAGAATACGAGAACGGTGTACGAGAACGTTCATCCGCTATTGCGACCGGAAATGGTCAGCGAAAAACTCTCGCAGAGAAAGAGGTCAAACGGCACAAGAAAGCTGAGCGTCCTTCTGCTGGGAATCGATAACGTAGCGCGTTGGAACTTGGAACGTTCGATGCCGATTACTTCGCGGCACTTGAAAGACACCGGATGGATCGAGCTCCAGGGATACAACAAGGTGGGTGAGAACACGTTCCCGAATCTGATGGCGATGCTGACTGGCATGAACAATTCCCAAGCCATGAAGGTGTGCAAACCGACCGAGTCCTTCGGCCTCGACAACTGCCCGATGATATGGTACTCCTTTAAAAACACGAGCTACGTAACCGCCTACGGAGAAGACACGGCCGAGATAAGCACCTTCCACTACAACAAAGCGGGCTTCGTCAATCCTCCGACCGACTTCTACCTCCGTCCCTACATTATCGCGGCGGAAAAGTACCTTCCGCTAAAAAGGCACCTGGACAACAACTACTACTGCACCGGCCCCGATCTCAGCGCCATCAGGGTCTTCAATTACGCGTTGGACTTTGCGAAGACCTTCATCGGGGTTCCGTACTTCGGTTTCTTCTGGACGAACAGCATGAGCCACGATAACATTAACGGTGTATCCGCAGTCGACAACAAGATACGAGAGATCCTTCAGCGGCTTGACTACGAGGGCGTTCTCAATGATTCGATGGTGATTTTCCTCAGCGATCACGGTACGAGATACGGCTTGTTTAGAGAGACCATTCACGGCTGGTACGAGGATAAACTGCCCTTCAACTACGTTTGGCTACCCGAGTGGTTCAAGGTGGATAACGTGGACGCCCTCGAGGCCCTTCGAGCTAACGGAAGGACTCTAACATCGCCGTTCGACCTTTACGAGACCTTGAGGGACATCCTGGCTCGGGCTGGAGGCGAGGCTGAAGCAAGTTCGGGTTGCCCGCACTGTCAGTCTCTCTTCAGCCAGACGAAAAAGGAAAGAGGTTGCGAGGATGTGGGAGTCAGTCGTCTTTGGTGCGCGTGTACGATGTTCGGTAATAACGGTGTCAGTAATGAATTAGCCCATGAGACTGCTAACAAGATCGTCAGTTACATTGACAGTAACGTTCAGCGATACAGGAACTCCGGGGGGAAGAGGATCTGCTACAAACTAAGACTGAAAAAGATTCTCAGGGTCACCGAGATGCTAGAGTCCGTTTCGTCGAACGGCACTGTCGGATACAGGCAGTTTTTGTACCACCTCCAAGTCACACCGGGAGATGGAAAATTCGAAGCTGTGATACGGTACGACGAGGACGGAAGTTTGACTATAGTTGACAACGAAGTCACCCGAATAAATTCGTACGCGAGTACCGCTGGATGTCTTCACGCTGGACCGAAACAGTTTTGCTATTGTGATTAACCTTCACCGATGGACAGAACTTTATGTTCTAACAAAAATGAGAAAATTATTCTCCGCTACAAGTACTTCAAGGTAAATGCTATTTGTAGAGGTGTACTGAAAGACGTCGGTCAATTTTCCGACCGTTTTCTCAACTTTACAACTTTCGCAGTGCGTGTGAATTACACCATATTGATAGACTAATTGCAGTACCTGTAGTATAATGAGTACAAAATAATATCCTTATTGTTAGTTAAAAATCTCATCTACGTTATTTCACTAATCGTAATTAGCTGTAAAATTATTAGTGATAGTCAGTAAGTAAGTAGAACTGTTATTTGTGTAAGTGACAGACGTTGTTGGTGAGAAGTTACCAAAACAGAATCTAATTTTTTAAAACCGCGATTTTTATAGTTGATGTGGTTGCATAAAAATTGGTAATTATTGTAAAGTATCTGTCAACGATGTATAAAGTATAATGCGACTCGCTTTTGCAATATATAGTTGTCAAGGTATCATATTGCATAAATTCATATTACGATATCACAAAAGATACGAACACATATTCCCGCTGTTTCCAAATGTGTCTTGGACTTGATTCCGTTGCTAAAATCTGGTAACATGTTGCGAACTAAATCAGCAATGACATTTGTACTTTGAAATTAATTATTGAAATCCTATGCGGACGAACCTTCAACCCGAGTCGTTACACATAAAACATTGTTATTGTGATATACCGCCCAAGTCAATCAAAGTATGTAACTAACCAAAGTTGTACGGTTATCTCATTAAATTAACTGCTGTATTCAGTATTAAATTGTTACAAAATATGCCAATAACACTGCAAGGACGTCTATATTTTTACCTATACAACAGATAATACCGTTCACTAAATTGTTAAGCGTTATGTCGAACCTAGTGTTTTATGATTCTCTACGATGATTGAATATTGACGAGAAAATTCTGATGCTTGATACATTTAATTAGAAGAAATTGAACTTGATGCTGAATAATCATGTTCCTAGTTTTTCCTAGAATTTACAAGTCAACTAATGTGATCTTTATATCTGTAAGCTATGAAACTTGCGCGCGTTAAAATGTAACTTTTACATACCAGTAAAAAAAAAAATGATTTTAATAAATACTATGAGTTCTTGTACATCCGTTGTGTGTCCATGATGTTCTCCGTTGCGACAAATAATCCAACAACCGCACTCAAACCCAGCCAAGTATGAATAGAAGTGCGAATTTCTTTTGTGTTCACACTTTCACTCCTCCAACCATCGCACGTAGAATAATATTTCTGTTTATCCCGACTAGCATCGAACACTCGCGTAGATGGTTTTGAATTTGACTGACACTGTGGTCGCGTTCACGTTCGAAACGCGATTGAACCGATCGTAAACATGATTCGTGCCTTATACCTCGTTTACCTCTTGCGTTTACACACGTCGAATATGGAAACAGACATCTAGAGGACGAACAAAGCAAAGCGACAGACTGTTACTTTCCAAAGATAAAGAAAGATTGAGAAATTTTTATACATTACGAAGAGAAATGGAATACGAAAAATCCTTCAAAAGAAAGATGTTGCTGTGGACCAGCAATTGGCTGAACCAGGAGGATCCAAACCCAGAAGAAGAGGTAAGCAAGTTCATGACTTCACTGCATCCTTACCCCTCAGACCAAGAATTCGTCTTTTCATGAATTTCAAATCCAATGCCATGGAGTTAACCTGACTGTAGATAACGGCTAAATAATCCTGAAATTCGTTAATTATAAGCCACTTCCCAACGTAGGTATACCGTAATAATCATATACTTGCACATTATTGTGTCGCTGGAATACATTTTCCCACCCAGTAAATTCGTAATATGCTTTGCAGTATGAGCGATAAGACTTACGGTCTGACATTGACATTGATATTAAAGGTCCCGTTTACTCCCGACGCAGTGGAAATTGCTCGTATTTTGGTAGCGACTGGTTACCGCGTCCGTTTCATGGACCGGTGCTTGCCGAACGAAATGTGTCCAGTCACAGGAGTTCCTGCGGATTCACCAGCGTGCCGGGTGATCATAATGTGTCCTCGTTCAGGGCTCAGAATGGAGCTGGAGGCTGCAACGTCCTCGTGCAATTGTCCACCACTTCCTTACGGCCTCGACAAATCCTGGACCGTCGGCGAACCGGGCAGTGAAGGGGTAAGGTTTAGAAACTACAAACATATTTATAATATATATCAGCATAAAACATGGTAGTCTTTCAACTTCCTCAGATGGAAGAAGCTGTAGAGTTCACAATAGCCCGAGCGAATCAGGAGATTTCAAAGAGCGTCTCGCAATTTATCGCCGGATTACTAAGAGTGACTGGAAAATTCTACAACGTGAACCAGACCGATGAGGTAAAAGTTAATACCGAATCGACCGTAGTATCAATGACAGAGGCGCAGGAGGCCCTTACACAGTCGGTGAAATCTGATTGCGAATCTTCGGTAAAGACTCCGGCTACAGCTGGCATCACGGTTGTCACCCCAAGTGCGCCTTGTATTCCAAAAGCTCCTCCGTCTGACGGGAAGACGGCAATACCCGGAAGGTCAGTCGACTTTAGAATCGAGGAGAAACGTCCTTCGTATCTCAGTACTTCATTATTACTACAAAACTGTTGTATTTTTTGTTTTCTTTTTTCGACAGGTACAGGTCTTTGGACACCTTGATCGGCTCTGGAGCTTTTGTTGACGATCTTCCGGAACCGGGGCAATTGACCCCAAAGGAAGATGGTCGCTCCGGACTAGAAACGGCCATGGATGTAGACGCTGATCCTGATGCAACCATAGTCGAGGGCCCACCCTCGGGGCACAAGAAGGTGAAAGGGAATCAGTTTCTAAAATTATTTGTGAATCAGTCCCAAACTTCAAGATTATTCTGACTTTGAGTCCATCACCATTGCTATTGTTACAACAACAGTATTATAACGCCTGATTAAGGAGCCATTCGTCATTAAGGAAGAGTACTGACGCACATCTATATTTCTACTTTTCACAGTTCATCTCAAAGTCCAGCCCTGCAGTGAATTACACTGAACAATTCCAGAGGTCGGATACATTCGTATTCGAGGAGCCGGAAGGGGGAGAAAAAAATGTGAGGCCCGAGCGGACGATAATTCGCAGCGGAACCTACTGTGTTAAGGATGGTGCTGCGAGCGACGCTGAAAAAGGTCCAAGGTTGGGTCCACCACCGAGTAGAACACTCAGCCCATTGTCGCCTGTTTTCGCACAGTCGTTGCTGCTGAATAAGTTGCAGGACATTCAGCAGGTCGTTAGTGAAATCATCGTGCTAGTCGCCGGAAATGACCAAGTCCCTTCAAGCATCGGGGACGTCTCGAAGGCCTCTAAGGCTATCCTCAACGTTGTTCAGGTAAATATATAGAAATAACGAGGGGGTAAATTGCGGTTGATATGTGGTGTCGTTGGAATGCGAGGTAAGATTCTATGGAAAGCTTCGAAGATGAAGGAATACTGTTACCAATACCGTTAAATTAAAGAAGTGAAATCGCGCCCCGGCGACAAGGGTGGCATAACTAAAAAATTGTCATTTTTCAGTAGAAGCAAATAACTATGAGTAAAGGCCTTGCATGCTTATGGAAGTTACCTCTGCTCTGTGACGACCAATTTTTCAACTACCAAAATTTCCCTTTTCCAGCATATCAATTCAACCTTTGCGACTCCAAACATGGTCCGAATTAAAAAATGTCAATTTTTGAGTTGTGTTAGGCTTGTCGCCGGGGTGCGTAATAAGTAAATAGTTTGCATGTACGAAAAACGTAAGGAAATTCGTCACAAGTCTTAGGCAGCTCTAATCCTAAGTGTGCAAAGCGGGAAGCCGATGAAATTCGGAGATTTATTTCAGCAGAGGGTGTCTGACAATGTTCGCCCGATCCGGTGCTTATCGGACTTCGGAAGTGTTCCTAATTTGACGCGTGATGGTACGACATCCCGGTCGATTGCTAGACCTCAAATGCGAAGATACGCCACGACGTTAGCCGCGCCAGCAACGCCAACGTCCTCGAGGCGCGACGGAGCCTCTCTCTCAAAAAGAGCCTCGACCACAGCGTTGTCGAATCCTGCAGGAACAGCCGGAAAAACCCAAAGGACTTCCAGAGGTGGGGCCAATCGACTAGCTGCTCCTGCAAGCGGCCGTCCAACTGCGACGTCTCCAGGTTCATCGGGGGCCACGACTACAACTCGGAAACTCACACCAGTTAGAAAGTATGCCAACGTACAGTCTAGCATTCCCAAACCGAGCAGTGCGCGGAAATAATTTCATTGGATACATGCTGTTTAGTCGTATATTTGGCTTCAATTTTAGGTAATTAAGAATGAGATATATTAGAGTCGAAATGGCCTGGGTTTTGATCAAAGGTGTAGTTACTACTGATGATTGTACTCGAAATTGGTAATTTTTTTTCTTTTATACGCATATAAATTTTTCAGCAAATAAAGTTGCGCAAAATTACATCAATTTGAAAGTGGTGTAAGGGAAGAAATTTTGTAATTGACGAACGTCGTACAAAGAATAAGTACAGGGTAAGTAGATGTGAGCTGCGGTATATTCAAGTTATATCAGATCTATTAGTTAATTAGTTACAGAACTTCATATGCCGTCACAGCTTAATATTCCATGCGAAATTGTAATGCGGATAATCGTAATAATCTTCGACAAATAGTTAACGGTATTTATTATTTTCTACATCGCGATATATAATTGTTAGCATATTATCACGTAAAATCAATGAAAATCATTTTTTTTTTTCACAACGCGTTGGTTAAATGGTTGATAAATATTAATCTAAGATCCATAAAAGACGTAAATATTATTCGGGCCATTCCCCATTTCATCACTCACAGAATCACAGCCATTTAGTCAAAATATTCTATTTCGATTCTCTCCACCTCCAAATGCTTCTACTTTTTCATTTTGGTATTTACCTACCTATAATTCCAAGTTATTCATCTTTGTACCTATAAGATGTATCCCCCCTGGGTACGAGAATTATGAAATTAGGGTATCGTCGGTAGAGCGCCAAACGCGTGAAGCGGTAACATTTCGATTACTCGATTCACCGGAAGCACCATTTCCACAGGTTCCATACTCCGTTCCCACATGATGCAAAGTTTCTGTGGAGTGATTGCGGCATTGAAGAATAGGTATTCCTCTTGCAAGTAGAAATGAATCAAGAATTTTCACGCTTTCGTACAGACTTTCCATATCGCAGGTGATGTGGTTTCCAACTCTGGAAGAAACCGGGCTTGTTATTCGCGGAGTACAGTTTGGAGTATTTGCCACGGTGTTCAAGTTCGTCATTGCTCCAATACTGGTTACTTCAGAGACGATATCAAATTCATAATGTGGTTCATCACTGCTGTATTTCGAGCTCAAAGTTGATATTCTTGTGATGAAACTATCCTTGGAGCATATTGACGGGCTTCTGAGACCAGGTAAACCTGCGGCTCTTCCCAAAGTTGAATTTGGGGTAGAAGACTTTGAAACTGTGGTCGAGTTGAGGTTGGTTCTCCCTGACGATGTCATCGTACTGTTAGAACTTCCTAATAATTTGATAATTGCGTTTCTCGTAGTCGAAAAATCCCTTTGAGGCTCATCGATCGAAGATGTGATGTCCAACAATTTTTCACCTTCTCTCGCACCCTCGCATTCATTAATTGCACATCCACAGGCCCCTTCGCATGCACAATTTTCTGGCTCAATGTTGACGACATCTCCTCTTTCTTCTGACTTTTCTTCGTATTCTGGATTCATGTCCCTTGATGCATCTTGAGAGCGGAGTTGCTGCAGAGTAGAATTTTCTGTTAATCCTGTGATGTAAGATTGCAGATACGCACCAAGCGTTTGCGCTTCCAATGACGAAGGGGGTCCGTCTGCTGGTGGCTCCTCTGATGCTGGTAGTGAAGTTGCATTTGTGCTAGTCTCGTTAATCCATGAGTACCGAGCCCTGCTACCTTCCATACTCGTCACGTATTCCCCCTCTTCTGATTCGGAAATATAAATAGCAGCCTAATTACTTTAGTAATTCGATTATTACACTGAAAGTGGAGACACTGCAAGACTGTGTTTACAAAAGAAAATGAAATTGCCAAGAAAATGTGAAATCGACTGTATCAGTACCGTTATAAAATGTTGGCGAAGCTGTGACAGGAATTAAAATATTTCGAAGCGTTGTCCCTGGTGGAGTAACGTACGCCGGTGGTGGACTTTCGGGAATTGATTGTCTGATTTCATTTAGCACAGGCGTAGTTTGGCTGCAGTTACTTATACTTGCGTCATCCCGGACTAGCAGAGATGTGGACTGTGTTTCTAAATCATTGCTTCAGCATGTTAAGAAAAAGACATGTATGAATGTGAAATTACGCTTAGAGACATTTTTTCATCTATGAATCTACTGTAAATATATTGATAGGATACTCACGAGTGTTGATTCGGCGTACTTCTGCTGCGAGGTTGTCTGTAGGACGACTTTTTTCGCTTGCGCCTAGTACCCTCTGATTCCAGTCCAATCTTTACAACCTCGTCATAACCTGGAGGAGCTTCATAGACTGGCGGATCATCTGATACAGTGATCTCGTCAATTCGTGCTCCATCTGTAATATCAAAAACTGTCCAAAATAAGCATATGATATTTTATGTTAATATTAGATTGATTGACTTTCTAAGCTGCGATACCTAGGAGCTCGCTAATTGTCTGCAAGCGTGACTGTAATTCTCTCTGTTGACGAGCACGAGCACCCATTCTATAAAGTAAGACAATCAGTGCAGATATTAATATGATAAGTCCAAGACTGCTAGCTACAAATACTAAAGTAGCTGTTTTCAGGTCTGGATATCGATCGATCTTCGGAAAGTAGTAGTTTGCCTTGTTCACGTGCCACTTTCCATCTTGTGGCTCTATTCCCCAGTCTGTAGAAGATTCAGAACTTATTTTATTTAGCTTTCTTTGCATTCATGCAACTGAACAATGAAAAGATATGTAGCAGTACTGATTATAGTTATATTATTAAAGCGCCAGTTACTTCTGAAACAAGTTGTTGGCTCATCACTGTCATCCCCGCAGTGATCGAACCCATCACAATTAAGTTGACTTGGTATGCATCTGTGGTTTTGACACAGAAAATCTGATCCCGTGAAACAATCTGTTAAAAATCGTACAAGCAACAATAAGGATGTAGATGTAAAAAAAGTAGACATATATATAGATGTGAACAATTTATTTTTACCTGTGTAACTGAACGCAGAATACGCTATAGCGAGCCTAGAAGTGGGACCAAAAGTTCCTCTCAGGCTAACATGAAAGCCGCTTGCAACTGGGGCAATGTGCTCTCTTAATCTAGGAGGTTGTAACTGACTCGCAGGATGCCGAAGAATCTCCAAAGGAGAAAGTGCAGATGTGGGTCCTTGCTTAATCGTCAGTTCTGTGGTGCCAGCTGTAAATTTGAACAATTATATGGAATATGCAAAACTACGAATACGAAAAAATAGGGTTTACTTGGTTTTCTGTTTACACACCATTTTCAGCATGCAGAGAAAAGGCTTACCCATGTCAGCAAAGGTGACCACCTTCAAATACATATGAGTTTTCATGTGGAGAAAATTTTTTGGAGGTCTGATCAACCAGACACAATCGTAGGTCTTCGCTCCTTGATTGACCATGTCCATCATTGTAATGGCTCCGCCCAAATTCTCAACGTACCCTCCGCAATCAGTGATGGGTTGTATTGACTTGTCGTATAAATGACCAATGACAAAGGAATAGAATGCTTTGTAGCCCAGACCAGTTCCTCCATTCGCATAAAATCTTATGAGAAGTGACGGTCCAGAGCTGACTATAACCGGTGGTCGAAATCTAGCACCGCTGCTAACATCCAGACGCTGTCCATTCCAGTCGTAAAACTATGGATTGAAATTGCAAACGTTAAACTCTTCAAGGATATGGCACTGACAAATTATGATCAAATACCCTTTCTCACCTCAACGATAGAAACTGTAGCGAGTTGAAAATCACTAAAGAGTACCCTGACTCGACAAGAAGGAGCTTCTGCTGCACATGTTATTATGTATTCCATTCCTAAATCCCTTGGATAACGCGCCGGAAAAAATGGTGAAGTTAGTATACCACCACCAGTGTTGTTTAGTGTTTTTGCGACTCCGGTCACTATATCAGCACCTGTCAAGTGTAACCTATTCCCTGAAAAAATGACTTCGTTAAATTATAATAATGGGAGATAAACCTTTGAATTTATTGTAGATGAGTTATCGACTCACTCTCAGCTGTATATTCCATTGCAAAAGCATGCTTGTGTGATTTGCTGTACAACAAAGTGATAGATAACGTACGCGTGCTAGATCTGTACGTGAGAGGTGTGTACAAGCCGCAAAACGGTGTACCAGATACATCTTCGTATGGAGGTTCTGCGATCCAGACGTAATCGCACCTAATGAAATGAATTAAGATATTGGCGGCGATTGATTGTAAAGTTGGTGTTGTAACGTACCTGCAGGGGTTGTCTATCGTCATACTTCCATCTCCACAGTGGTGAGATAGTTCAAGGTGTTTAAATGTCACGGTGATGATACAAGATGGACAAGAAACGAGTTCCAAACTGCACTGATTGTGTGAACTGTTGGTGACGTAAGCTCGTGATGTTTGTTGTCTGGGTGCATTTTTGACAAACGTAACATTTTTCGCATAAAGAATACCTCGCTCCCCGAGTTCCAAATAAAGTCGTCGCCCGTTGTTTTGCCCACAGATGTCTTGGTTTCGAACAAAGTTACTTGCACAGGTCGAAAGAATAGTGAATGCGCCGATGGCTGTGTTTAAATGAAATTGATGAACTTTTCATTACAATTGAGAGATAGTAGAGTATTAAATGGATTACTTTATCTTACATAGAAAACAATTTTTCTATAGCTGTCGCAATACAGATCAAAATCAATATTTAAATGAAATGGAATTGTTTCCGAGTTTTTCAACGAGTATTTATTCAAGCTTGATAGTTACGAGAAATTTGATACGAAAAAAACCACTACTTTGCATAAATAAAAATTAATCTTACATACCGCAAAACAAATAAAACATATCCAGAAGAGCGAATCAGACAATCTGTCGGCTGGGAAGCCAGACATGATTCTGTTTAATTTTATTAGCCATACTGCAGAGTAACGTACATTGTATAATGGCTTATAAAGCTTCTATGGATTCTTTTACGCATAACTAAAATTCTCTTCAACAGCCACTTGTCTGTACACTTTAAAATAAACCTGGCTTCTTTGAAATAAATCAGTATTCATTATTGATTGTGAGCGTTTCAGATGCGTTTATAGTAATCTATTAAACTGTTGCGAAATAGCAATTCAAAACCATTCGTAAACGTATTAAACGTACTTATTTCTTTTATTTTTCATTTGTAAGCGAAACTTATTGATTACTTAAAATTAAAACACGAGTTTCATCTTATAGTTCACAGTTATTGGTTTGCATTACTAAAACTCCATCAACATATCTGCAACATAAAATGACATTTATACAATAATAATATATTATATCAGTCACAAAAGATACGAGAAAATAAAAAATTACCACTCTGCAAAATCTTCTGTCCTTTTGAAGCATCTTCCAAATTCCTTAAAAATTCTTGAAAAACATGAACAGATTTGTTCAAGCTAGTTTTTTTATAGTCCTTGATTTTTCTCCTAGTGTTTGATTCTTGGATAGAGTCTTCTTTGGCGTCGAATGCATTGATTTCCTCGATTAGCAAGTTTATCGTTGGTACAGTTAACGGGTTAAATTTACCAACAGCTTTTGGGCTAAACGGCACACTAACTTTACCCGATTTTGGATGAATACAGAACGGCGATTTCAAAAGATGGTTCATTCCCTTGGTCACGTTAATATCCAATCTCGGATACGCGTACTGGATCATTATTTCCTCCAGAAGATGATTCAGACGCCATTTTTTACCCTTTAAAGAAGAAATGAGTTTTTTTTAATAACATCAAGAAAATTGAAAATACTACATTGTACAAAATGTAATCATCCTACCGTTTGTTTCTCGACTTGGTAGCAGGCAGTGAAGGCCTCCCAACGCTCAACACTAGATGTATGTTTTTTGAATAAATCCTTGACCTGGGATCTTAAACTATCGTCAAGAATAAGTGGTAAGAATTTGGCAACACCTTCTTCTGTTCCGAGCATATTCTGCTCCTCGACGCACATTGATACGAACAGTGGTTCTATGATATTTAGTGCACGTCTGTAAGATATGAAATAAATAAACATCTGATCTAACAGATTCTTGAATGCAAATCACAAATGGAAGACTCAAGAACTCATAAGCATCCAAAACGGATTACACGCTGACCTCACAGAATGGTGTAATTTTGGGCCAGGAAAGTTGACTTTCTTGGCTTTTAGTTCTCCACCAGTAATAAGCTGTAAGTATTCGGCAACACAGCCGCGGGTCATCGAATTCAACTCGCGAGCTGATTTATCGCACACCCAGCAATGTATACCTCTTCTTCCAGAAAATACCCACAATAGATGCTCAAAGCCAAAATCCTCTGATATTAAATTTCAAGTTTTAGGTATTTATCACTTCAAGTTTCAAATCATTTTACATTAGTCATTGACAGTGCTTTACCTCTAAGTGCGGAGTCCAATATCTGGCAGGCAATCACCATGTACTTCCAGCATTTTGTACATATGTCGGCGCCTGAACAGCAGCTTCGAACATCGTCATAATCCGTCATATCTATATCAAAAACAAGTTCTCTTTCTACTGGCAGAAAACTTGAAAATTTCTTCTCATCTTTTGGGCTAAAGAGAAGTCGATCAATACATCGATTATTATTTCTACTGACGTAAAAAAAAAACAAATACTGGAAAATTCCGGATAAAAAATAATGGAAGATTGAAGAATTTTTGGTTTCGGAATTATGAGACTGGAGAGCTTGAGTAAAAAACGAATCTGACAACGAGCAGGCATAATTTGAATTGTTGAATTTAAATAATAAGTAGACCAAGGTATTTCGATTCTTACCATATATTGTATATCGCACCGATATCAATTTTAAACGGCAAGAGTCGTCTGCATTCCAGTTGTAGTTCATCTTGATTAACGAAGGAACGATATCGTATGTAGACGTCATCTCTTACGGTGAAAGAAAATTCTCTGCGTGAAAAGACGCTGGCTGAAAAGCAAAGCATGTACCGCAATCGATAAGACTTTGGATTAAAATTAAAAGAAAGACCAACAAATTTCCCTCCTACAGAAATAATAAGCCTGCGGCTAAAATTGAAAAGTTAACTTACGATCACCGTAGCTCAGCCACCTGTAGTAGTCGTGAAACGGAAAAAGCCGCTGATAGTAAAGAGGCAAAAGATCTATCAGATTCTCTATTCCCTCGGTTGACATCCTTTTAGGTTAGGCGCGTTTATTGCAGGGTCGTATCGAATCTTTTCTTCTGCATTCAATCAGCAGTTTATTCACGATATCATTCAATCACAGGACTGAAAATTAAACTCCGTCAAAATTCTTTCGCACGTTCACGAACACTGCCACAAATTAAATGCACAACAGGATTACAAATGTTACAATGTGTACACGCAATTTGACAGAATTATTTTCGCGCCAATTCCTAGCAGGTTTTTCGACCTGAACGCGATCTGTCAATCACAATCTTAACTGTTACGAATTGTCGACTCGTAATTGGCTCGATTCAGATGAATGATCCATTAGCGCCAATCACAGATCACAACTTTCGCGCTCAAAAGCAGCTGACTTTACCTTCATTAATCCCTGGCAGGCACATCCAACCGTTCATGTCAAATATCTCACATATTATAATTATAATTGCTATCTATAGCCAAGTAACTGTTTTAAATTATCATAAAACAAAATATATTTATAATAGTACAGTGTACTTTAAGCTTACTTTCTTTACACAATGCGGATGCATCCACAGACGTAATTGGATAATAACTGCATATTTTGACAACAAGGTCACATTGTAGTACGACGTATTCATGTTTATACGTATTTTGGATATGAACAGTGCGTGTAATTCTATGAATAAAATATATCATATCACCAAAGCGTCGGTACTTTGCCATAAATCATTTCAATCGTAATTACACGTTTTTTTACACCTTACCTCGTAAACTCAGGCTACATCAATTTCGCTAATCGTATTCGACTCCCTTCAAAAAAATGTCAAATTTTTTTGAGTACAGTATGGGTACGGCGATATTTTATAGGTCACGAATTAATATTCATACGTATTTATAAGTTTGATGCAGGAGTTGTTCAAAACAGCTTGTTTACATTTTCGGTAAAATAGCGATTCAATATTTTATTCAACACACCGAGATTCACCGATAAACAGCAAATTAGGTGTGTTCTTCAATCACCTACCAGTCTAAACGCGACTTACCGAATTCATATTTCATTACTGCTGTCATTTATAATGCCCCTCGTCTCTCGTGAGTGGATTTTGAACGATGATTACAAATTTTACTCACATATAAAAGTTGACCCTAAGCCTTCGCGGCATGATGAAGTTGGGGCAAAATCAGATGGAACTCTCTGGTGGATACTGGAATGCAAAAATGGGTTATCCTGTGTTTCTAAAATCAAAGAATACTTTCAAATTTGCACGTACGACCATGGTATGAAACTTGACACATGCATCAAAGACAAAACAGTTACCCAAGGTTTAATCAAGTTTGTGACTTAACAAAATCACGTTCGATGCTTGGAAAGAAGAATTAAATATTTAATATTACTGCGCAATGAAGTTTTTGGTGCTAAAAACATTGTGCTTTCAAATACTATTTTGTCAAGTACACAGTGTAACCAAATCAGTGAGAGGTCAAACATTGATCGTGAAAAATTTGAACAATATATTGGAATTTTTTTTTGTCGATTTGTTGAAACACTATGTGGAAAAAAGCGAGCCTCGACATATAACAATTGTCGGAGCATCCGCCAATGATCGCAGTAAAGCTCAACCGCTGCTCAACTTTTATCCTTACATTATGTGTACAAATATGGAAAAATGTGCTTTCTTGGAAAGGTTCAGCGACAGAACTGTTGTAATTGTATTTTTGAACAAATTCAGCGAAAAGAAGTTCCGAAAGAACGTCGATATTCTCTCACGGTGTCAAACATGCCACGTCCTCTTCGTATCCAGCACGATCATGCCGGTTAATAATATTCGGTCGATTTTCATCTGGGCTCACGAGCATAATATGCCATACACTGAATTCGCACAGCTCGCGAAGGACGTCGTTGAGCTCTACAGTCGTTTCGTGACCAAGAACTGTTCTACGGAAGCTCGATTAACCAGAGTTTGGAGACCCGGGATGGACTTGGGGCAGATGAACACCTGGGCCTTCAAATTGAACGACCTAAACGGGTGTCCAGTCTCCGTAAGCTCTTTGACGTTCACGCCAAAAATGATGATCAGAGAGAGCGAAAATGGTTCGTTGATCATTGTTGGCGGACGTGAAGGTAAGCTGCTCCTGACACTTGCCGACAAACTGAACTTCACCATAGCGTTGAGACATCCATCGATGGCTGATCGCATGAAGTACTCCCGAAAAGTAGCTATCATAAACGACGTTGTTAATGGTACTACCGAAATTGGCATCGGCCGGTTGCGTCCGACGAACGAAATGCAGAACAGGATTGCAGTTTCTGCCGCCTACGACGACGAATGCATAACTTGGGGAGTTCCTCGTGTACTGAGTTGGAAGGACGACATCGTGTTCATGGAATTTTCCGGGACAGTGTGGGCTGCTGTTGGAGTGGTCTTCGTGGCCAGTTGGGTGCTTGGATACGTCCATCGGAACATCGTTTTATCTGAAAACGGTAAGCAATCATCGTCTCTCAATGAGGTGTCCAACAACATTTGTGGAGTCCAATAAAACCGACATCCTCGTTGACGCTCTCAAATGGCGTTTGGATTTCAGTTAAACGAAGGCACGTGGGATTCTTCAAGGTTTTATTCGACGCCCTGACACTCCACCTTGGGAATCCGATAAGCCACGTATCCTTTTCAACGGGAGGAAGGTGCGTTTTGATCATCTATCTGTACTACGCAATGGTCATAACAACAGCGTATAAAGCGTCGTTGGCATCAATTTTAGCGACGGATGGAGGTTCCTCGGTGATCGTGGATGTCGATGGGATAATTAAGGCGAATCTCACCGTCATTGGTTCACTTTACGATTACAAAATTCTCAAGGATCAAGAAAACGACAGTGTAATTACCCAGCGACTCATCGAACGCTTTGTTGTAGACAATAACGATTCGGCAATTTGGGATCAACTCACGAGGGTCGATAACAATTATGCTTTCCTCGCGAGGAGATCGGCGTTGAATTGGTTGAGACAGACGATCGCCAAGACTCAAGAATCCGTAACTTTCGACGTGTTCAACAATTGCGTGTTGGCTTATCACCCGGTTGTCGCTTTGCAGAAAAAATCCGTCCTTCGCAAGTCAGTTAACACCGTGATTCAAAGGTTGACAGAATCTGGCATTTTGAATCATTGGGATCCCGACGAGCATGATTCTGAGAGAATATTGAAGCGGCGAGGTGCCCAAATGTACTTCGAAATTCGTGCAATTTACAAATTTCAATATCTGTTTTTGGTTTATACAACCTGTATTTGGGTTTGTTGCTTAGTTTTCGTGATAGAGATCTTGATTTGGAAATTCAAATCAATGAACCAGCTGCGGAATTAACGTCGATATGTTGAAAGTATAAAATTGCAGTGCGATTGTCGAACATTTTTCTTCTCCTGCGCTTACCTACTTTCAATATCGATTCTCAAAGTACATGCGCGTTACTGTACTCAACCATTAATCCATGTCGTTCGCCCAGAAAGAATGAATTTATCACATGTGCGACTGCAATTATTTATGTTCTTTCTGAAACCAACTATCACGTGCAAAATCAACCTCCTTACGAGTATTTCATTAATTCACTATTCCATTCCAGGTATACCTGTAACAATAATAATAAAAACGTCCTTTCTGTCATAATCGCGCTTCTTTTATACACATTTAGTTACGTATATCAAATGTTTTCACGAAATTAAATGCATCCCTTTGAGAAAATATATAATGCTACAGTGAGTATAATCTCGCAATGACAAATTAATTGACGTCAGTATAGTACGTGAAAGCAAATCAATGTACTTGTTTACGTACCGATAACATTTAGCTTCACTGCACATACCGACAATATTCGCAGCTCACTCAAGTTTCTTACTTTACACTCGTGTTTTCTGTTCCAAGTCAAGAAATTAAATTCTCAACATTCGTTATGTAAAGTATGCAGTTTCCACGGACAATAAAAATATTGTGTTTCAATAATGATTTTATCGAGAAGTAAGTCTATCAGTAATAGCGTTTACAAAAAAATCAGACGCCATTCTTTGACAACTCTGACAATATACTAAGGCAAATTTTTTTTTAAACTGAAAAAGACTTTTTTCCAATGAAACGCTCTTCGGCATGTCCCGGTTGTCAGGGCATCCATTGACCAACTACAACAAGTCCAGCCATTATTTGAAATCTAACCAGTTTACATCTGGACGACACGGAAATATGCGGCTATTCTCAGTGGTTCGGTACTGGGAATTTTGTGGTGGTCTTTTTGGACGACTTGAGCAAAGATGTGTTCAGAAAAAACGTTGGTATTCTCTCGCAGTGTAAAAAATTCCATGACTTCTTTCCATCCCATCGAATCGTCAGGGTTATTCTTGATCTTCATTTTAACCTGGAACAAAATGTGTCCAATAAATTGCTCCATGGAAGTGCGACTGGCCACCTTTTGAACGTTCGGGAACCTTGTTGGAATTTACCCGAATGCAGCTCTGGTGCTTGTGTCGATGGGGATCGAGGGCGTAAAATTGTTACGTTCAAAACTGTTATCGAAAGTATTGGATGACAAAAGGACCACGGAGTATTTTGAAGAACGTGTATCTCACAAATTCTTCAACTTTTTTCTAGTTTACAACAATAGCTGCATCGCCTTGTACGTCCCGATTTTTTTGACGGAGCTCTTCATTTCAAGACCCTAATCTCTGGACATGTACAAAAATTAATACAAAAGATTTTGATTGACAAAAAGACGTTAAAATTATTTCCCCCGAATCGGCGAATTTTTGACGCCGTTTATTTATTTAAGAATTTACTTTTGCACACTGTTACACCCCAGACTATAATGCTGCGTAGAAAATCCATATTGCTTTCTGACTCGCTAATTTCGTAAAAGTGCAGAAGCAAGATTATCCATCGGATACATGGTTTTCCGTCTCTGGCGTTACGACTCACTGTCATGACTGCAAAAGTGCTAGGCAGTTGCTAAAAAGCTTTCAGGGCATTTTCATGGGTTGGCAGACTATAATTTCGTAATAACAAAGTTGCAGAGTTATAAAGACGTCGAGATAGGAAATATGTAGTTTGCATAACGGATCGACGGGCTGACATTCGGTTTTGGAATTCAGCCGGTCACAAATCAAGTTCAGTACTTTTATAGAAATAATCCATGTCAGAGTATCAAATGGCAAATCTGCAAAGTTTCATCATTACAATAAATGAATAATATGTGGAATACGGGAAAAAAATCTGCCATGCATTTTTGGGCGATATCAAAGTTATTCTTTGTATTAATCTTTTTCAGTCTACGCGTCAATTCGTCACTGTATGATAAGTTCACTGAAAATCATCACGCGTCACCTCAAAGCAAGGTTGACATTTTGCTCAAAGAATTTCTCGTCCAGTTAAGTAAGGTGTATTATCAAAACAGTGGCGCGAGACACGTGACGATTGTAGGGGCATCCATTAACGATCTGGATGAAAATCGATCACTGTTTGGAGATTATTTTCCGTCTGTATTGTGCACGGAGTTGAAAAAGTGCACCAGCTTGTCTAAATTTACTGTCGGAAATTTGAAACTAATTTTTCTCGACAGTTTGAATCCGGACGCGATCGCGAAGTACGTAGAAACTCTGTCAGGTTGTGGAATCGAATGTAGATTTCTGTTTATAGTCAAAGGAATCACCGAAGCTAACGAGGTGTCAAATTTTTTTGAAGAAGCTATGCGCCAACGCTTATTTAACTGTGAATTGGCACACATCGGCGATGAGGTCGTCAAGTTTTATCAGCGTAACATCGAAAGAAATTGTTCTCTGGGAGTGAGATTAGCTACGGTTTGGCGACCTGGTACTAAATTAACAAAGGTCGAATCTTGGCTGACCGACATAAAAGATTTCTACGGATGCCCAATCTCGGTAGGCACCTTCACCTACCTACCAAAAATGGTGATAAGTGAGGATAAAAACGGTTCATCGACCGTGATCGGTGGTCGAGACGGCATGCTACTGTTGCACATCGCGAAGAGACTTAACTTCACCCTTGTGATAACTCAGCCGTCCGCAAGGATGAATGACTCCAACTACTCTCGGAAGTCAGCTATTACCGAAGCTGTTGCTTCCGGAGCCATTGGATTTGCCGCCGTTCGATTGCACCCCACAGCTTACCTTAACAGTCCGATTAAACTTTCGGTACCACACGATGTGGAGTGCCTAACTTGGGGCGTTCCACACATTGTCATCAATGCGGAAAACATCATTTTGACCGAATTCAGTTGGGAACTTTGGGCTGTGATCTGGTTGGTGTTTTCCCTGACCTGCGGTGTCGCGTACGTCTCTATGAACAAGGCGATTAAGGGTGAAAGAAATTTTAGTAGATGCACGAAACACCTTCGAGCACAGTAAACGAGTATATGATACTTATCTCTTCTCTTTCCTAGCCAAGCCGAAGCGCGTGGGATTTATGCAGGTCTTCCTCGATGTACTGGCAATCAAACTGGGGAATCCAGGGATCTATTTGACCGATTCAGCTGGGGCTAGATTGGTTTTGATGTCATCTGTGTGGTACGGGATGGTCGTCACAACCGCTTACAGAGCTTGCCTGGGTTCGATTTTGGCGACGTCGACCGGTTACCCGGCCATCACCGACTCCAGCGGAATAATTGCGGCGAATCTTACGTTCGGAGGTTCCTACTATCACTACAAAATCCTCGTCGACCAGTTAGACATCGACAACAAATCGAGCTCGGAACTCGTCAAGAGGTACAGATTTTATCGCAACGAATCCGAAGCGCTGCATCGACTGAGGTTCGATCATGACTTTGCTTACCTCGCTCGAAAATCCACCCTTGTTCACGCCAGGCAGCAAGCTATCCGAGCTCAGGAACCCGTTGGTTTCGACATCTTAAACGAATGCGTTTTGGACTATAACGTAGTGATGGCTTATCCGGAAGGGTCTTTCCTTCTTGACCCTGTTGACAAAACGATTGGGGAATTGCTCAGCTCTGGCAGCTTGGAAGTTTTCGATTACCCGTCTGATTACGTCTCCGATAGGATATCAACGTCAAGAACACAATCCAACTGGGATTATGACGAGCGTATTCAACAGAAATTTAATTACGTAATCACTTTTTATACGATCTGTCTTGCATTGTGTTTCGTTGTTTTTCTGATGGAGCTTCTCGTTCCAAAGCTCATGTAGGAAAAGATACAGCACAAAATCCATGGTTAGCTTTGCAAGCTTTGGAGATTTTTCTTATGTGATCATTTAGATTGCAACAGCCTGTCAACCGTTATTCAGTTGTGCCCAGAGAATTTTGATTTTCCTTAGTGATACCTCTGTAATTGAAAAAACACGATAATGTTATTTTTTCAACCTATGTTACTTGTTATAATAATCGTCTTACTTTGAGTGATTCGCATTACGCATGTTCAAGATTATGAAATCTGGTATATGAATTTTCACGAATAAACTTAAGCCTGCACCTGATGAAGTCACCTTTTCATTTCTATCCTCGTGCACCTAAATTCTGCAATTTAATACCAGTATTGAGTAATTCATAGCGTTTAAGCCTTTGTCAGTTTCCTTTACTACTGAAACATCTGAGATATACCAAATTTGTAAAATGGCGAAATATATAAGATAAGAAATTTGGAAAATGCCACAAACCATTACGACAGTTTTTCGAATTTATTATGATTGAAATCTTGTTACGCAAATATTTCGATACATTAACTAAGGCCTTTTGATATTACACATCAATCGAAAAATACATAACCTTTGGATATAGTATCAAAAAGCTTTAAGGAGAGCACGGCAAAACGATATGTGGAAGTCGAGAAATGAGGACAACTTGTCTTCTCAGTATTCACAAATAGGAACAATAACAGTTTATTCACCGATACCGTATGCGTAATGAGCTGCCTTTATGACTGTGAATTGGTATTGAAGAAGCTTTCAGATCGATCATCAAGGTAAACAAACACCTTGTGTAATTTCAAGATAAATGTAGTATAGTAGCGACAACCATTGAAAAGAGTAGCTGCAGCGAACGTTCGATTACCAGAACTTAAAATACATTCTTGTTTTTCGATAGAAGGGTTCAGTTGAGTCGAAACAAGTTTATAAACAGACTTCGAATAAAAAATTGATAAGAAAGCTCGAACAGAAAGAATTCTAAGTACTTTGCCATGCAGCGTTTCTGGATCATAAAGAAATTGTGCCTCTACTTTTTATTCTGTCATCGCGTAAGTTCATCGCGTTATGTGTTTCTGGAAAGTCAAATCTTACCAAAAACCAACTACAACAATGTTATTGAGAAATTTATCGTCAGATTGAAAAGTGAGTACTTAGAAAAACACGCGCCACGGCACGTTATGATCGTCTCAGCTTCGACCAATGACATAATTGGAGTACAATCATTATTCAACAGCTATTCTTGCATCATTTGTACGAATTCAAAGGAATTTAGGTACTCAGAGGAATTCAGTGACGGAAATTTCGTGATAATCTTTCTCAACGATATGAGAAAAGAGACTTTCGAAGAAAACGTTCAAATTTTATCACTCTGCGAAAATTGCAACGTTCTTTTTATGTCCGATCACGTTGCCGAGATAAAAGAAATTCAGTTCATCCTGAATATGGCCTCCGAACGCAACGTAATATACGCGGGATTTGCACATCTCGGCGACAACTTCGTAGAGCTCTACTCGAAGTTTGTTTCAAAAAACTGTTCAACGGAAGTTCGTTTGATCACGGTCTGGCGGCCCGGAATTGATTTGGGCAACATCGACAAATGGGCCTTCCAATTACGCAACATGAACGGATGTCTGGTTCACGTGAGCTCCTTGATTTTCAAACCTAAAATGATGATCTCGAGTAACGAAAACGGCTCGCTTTCAATCGACGGTGGAAGGGACGGTGACATGATCCTGGCACTTGCCGAGAAACTGAACTTTACCGTATCACTGAGATATCCATCCGAGGTTGATCGTGAAACGTATTCGCGAAAAATGTCGATCGTCAACGACGTGGCAACTGGAATAGCCGATATCGGAATCGGTCGATTACGTCCGACAAATTTTCTCTTGGACACAGTTGCAATTTCTGTACCATACGATGACGAATGCATAACATGGGGCGTTCCACGAGTGATGAGTTACCCAAATGACATCTTGTCGACAGAATTTTCTCCAACGGTATGGACTTGGATATGTCTTGTATTTACCGTTCGATGTATCATCGGATGCATTCATCATAGTATGAATATGTCGAGAAATGGTAAATGGTAAAATGGTAGCTTACTTATGGTGAAAAACAGATGATTCCCTGCACGTGTTGATTAATCGATTGCGTGCCTCTCTTTTGTTCTAGATCATACGAAAATAAAGAAACGCGGATTCATTACAATTTTCTTCGACGTGATTGCGATTCACTTGGGAAACCCCGTCGTCTATGTGTTTTCTACCGCGAGTGGAAGGATCCTGTTGATAGTATATCTCTACTACGTAATCGTAATGACAACTGCGTACAGAACATCATTGGCGGCGACTTTGGCAACGGATGGGGCTATACCAACGATCGTCAATGCCGAGGGAATAATTAAGGCGAATTTAACCGTCGGAGGTTCACTGTACGATTTTAACATCCTCAAGGATCAATCTAACGACAGCAAGCTAATCCCGACGTTGATGAATCGGTTTGAAGTCAACAATAACGACACGGTAACTTGGCACAAACTGAAGCACGATGGCAATTACGCGTTTCTCACCCGGCGTTCATCTCTGATGTATCAAAAATACCTGGCTATCATCGACAGAAAGCCGGACACCTTTGACTACATCGATGGTTGCGTATTGTCTCATCACACGGTGATCGTATACAGGAAGAAATCGGTCCTCCAGAAACCGATAGATAATGTGATAATGAGGTTGATCGAATCCGGTCTCCCGATTAAATGGGATCTCGATGAAATTAAGCCGCACAAGACGTTGACCAGTGAGAATCGCGTTCAGTATCACGAATCGCGAGAGGTGTACAAATTTGGTAAAATATTCATTTTTTACTCTGCTTGCGTCACCCTGTGCCTCGTGATTTTCCTTCTGGAGTTAATCATTCCGAGACTCGTTGCAAGGTAAATTGGGAATTGCAATTTATTGATCCACGGGTTGTGTGGGCAAATACCTATTAGCAGATGCGCTATTCACAAGTGGTCGTTTCTTAACACAACGCAACGTGTAAAACGGAAGATAAAAATGCGCCTGTTTTCAGTATTGATTTTCAAACAGCAATAAGAAAAATTTATAGAATCGTAGGCCCACTTTTCTGTATGTAAGTACAACAGTGTGGAATAGCAGTTTCTCACTTGATGGGTTGACGAGTTTTCTTTACGAGTGCAAAGTATAGGATGGTAAAAAAAGCTTTTAGATCAATTGCTATGCTCCCGTTCAGCGTAACTTTGTAGCGTTAACCGCATTACGGTTATTACCTGGTACACAGTAAATCAATGATGTGCAATTTCGATGTAATCAATAGCTCGTGTGTTCCTTCAATATATCAGCATTGACGTTCGGCGTTATCGGCCCTGAAATCACGGTGTATACAAAAATTGCAATGCAGATTGATTCTTCAACCAAATTCAACATTTAAATTGTGAATTGCGACATGTTGCGAGTCAGATATGTTTGCAGAGACACTCTCTGCTCTGCGGGACATCCGTACTAACGGAATAAATGATAATATGGTTCGCGTTGCTCGTTAAGAAACGTGACGCAGCACTGAGTTGGTTCAAGCAGTACATGTGTGCTAATTTACCTGTCAACCTGTCAACATTTCACCTACCTACAATAACGCCGACAGCTCGTGCGACTCATTAATGAGTCAGGACGCCGTGGAATAATTGTATCGGTTTTTTTTTAAGCGTACGCAAATTTTTGTGATTAGACATTTATAAGAGATTTTTTAAGTCTAATGAAACATTAGTTGCCGTATTTTTAACGATGTCAACATGCAGAATTGGTTTCCATGAAAGATTCTTCATTAGATTCGACATTTGTTGGAGATGAAAGAATTCGAGTCCAGGTTGTCAACTACACAGAAATAGGTTGAAATTGATGGGTAGGAAACAACACGCATTTCTTGTCTCGAAATTCGAAAATACGATAGGGGTTCACGACTGAAACGTAATGAGTCGTCCTTAACCAAGGCGCGACGAAAGTTATCGAATCCGTTCGTTGTCATCGATGTCACAATGTAAATTCGAGTGATGACATTTCGAGATAACAACAGTTTAAAAGCTACGCAATTGACTTTTACCTCGTCAGATAACGAAAGGTTGTCGTTTAGATTCAGCGAACACCCCGATAACACGGTGCAAAATAATTAACAAACTCTTGTTTTTCGCGTCTGAGATAAGACCAGTATGCTGTTTTCACCACTAACAAACATATTCCTTTACTTTTTGCTCTGCAATCAAGTGCATTCGAGGCTAAACTTGTTTATAAAAAATACCAAGTCATTGAACTGTACGATGAACAACGTTTTTGACAAATTTTACGCTGACTACGAAAAGACGTATTTGCGAACACAAGATCCGCGACAAATCACGGTGGTCGGTGAATCTACCGAGAATTTGATAGCGGCTGAACCGTTGCTAAAAAATTATCCGTTCATTACTTGTACGGATGTCAAAGAATTCAGAGACTCGAAGTCTTTCAGCTCGGGAAGCAGCCTTATCGTCTATCTCCAGGATTTGGAAGACACTGAGTTGAAAAAGTACGTAAAAATCATCCCACAATGCAGAAATTGCAATGTTCTCTTCGTGTCTGGCTGCAGAGTCACCACCCATGACGTCGATTTCCAATTCGTATCAACTCTCGCCCTTCGCCATAACTTGCCATACGTAAAACTGGCCCAATTCGAAAACGACGTCATTCGGCTGTACACCGGTCACCTCGCAACAAATCGCATCACTCCGGACGTTCGATTACTCGATGTGTGGAAACCAGGCATCGGTTTTGAAGGAACCGACGTCCTGCCTTACGGCTTACGTAACCTCAACGGACGTCCAGTTTCCGTTAGCACTGTAAATTTTTTCCCAAAGCTAGTATTGAAAGAAAGCAAAAATGGCTCACTTACCATAGTGAGCGGACGAGAAGGAAGTCTGCTCTTGGAACTCGCAAAATTTCTGAATTTCACCTTGGCCTTGAAATATCCGTCCGAAACGGACCGTATAAAGTATTCCCCAAAAACAGCAATCGTCAAAGACGTGGATAGTGGAAATGCTGAGATTGGTATAGGACAATTACGTCCAACTGCCGATCTCTTCCGGTTGGTTGAAATCTCTGTGCCATACGACGACGATTGTGTGACGTGGGGCGTTCCTCGCGTGGTGAAATCTTCGACGGACATCTTGTTCGTGGAATTTTCTTGGGATGTGTGGATACTGGTCGGTCTGGAATTCGTCGTCACTTGTGTCCTCTCGTACCTGAACCGAAACACAAAATTGTTCAGAAATGGTAAATCGAAATTGCTCTCAAACTGCATACAAACATGGAGGTAGAAATAGTTTGTGCTACGTTTGCTTGCATTTTTGACCTGATTTGTTGTCCTCAGGGAACCGTCGCTACCCGGGACTTGTGGCAAGTATTCTCGAGGCCTTCTCGGTTCGCCTGGGAAACCCTGCAACCCGTCCACCGTACGCTACGCTGGGAAAAGTGATGCTGATAATTCACTTGAGCTACGCGTTGGTCATGACAACGGCGTACAAGACTTCATTGGCTTCGATTTTAGCGACGGACAAAGATGAGCCAAGTATCGTTGACGTTCAGGGTATAATTGAGGCAAACCTTTCAGTTGGCGGAGCGCTTTACGATTATCAAATACTTAAGGACCAAGCCGACGAATCCGAGCTAACGGCGCAGCTGGTCAACCGATTCATAGTTAACAATAACGTTACTAAAAATTGGAACCGGCTGATAGTTAATCAGGACTTTGCGTTCTTGGGACGACGCTCTGCTTTCAAATACTGGAGACAATTGTTCGTAAAGACTAACGATTTAGTTAATTTTCACATTTTTGATAGTTGCGTATTGTATCATCCTACGGTCATTGTTTTCCGGGATGGATGGTTTCTCCGTGAGCCGGTAAACAATCTGATCCAACGTCTTTTTGAATCCGGTATCATGCACCATTGGGATACCGACGAAACTAACACCGACAAGATACTGAGGCGGAAAAGTGCAGAAAAGTATTCAGATAATTTCGGTTCAAACAAGTTCCGTAATATATTGATATTTTATTGTTGCTGCGTAGCCGTTTGTCTCTTGACGTTCTGCATTGAATTACTCGTTAAAATTTGTGATGCACGGACTGAATTTTTCAAACTATGTACTTGTGTGACTTAATGCGTTCACTTTGGGAATTAGAATAATCCGATTACAAAACATTTGCGCTGAAAGTTGACTCGATTACATTGACCGCAGTTGGAATTCAATTACTTGATCATTAATAATAAACCAACTATACAATTTAAATCGTCTACTTCCATTAAAACAGATCCCTTCCTTCTTCTATCGTTTCCTGCATTGGGAGTAGTCGTACGTAAGTGCTTAATAGTCGTGTACGAACCCTAAAACAGTCGAATAACACCTTGGCTGGCGCTCATCGAAGTCTACATGATCTTCCCCGTAACAACCCGAAAGAAATTAAAATAATATACATTTTTTAACAATTTTTCCACCATTGGTTTAGAATGAGTATCATCGGTTCATGGATGAGAGTGGTGTCGTCTGGGATCCCACAGTGTCAGCCAAGGGTTGAGATTCGAACGTTCATTTCAATAGAAAATTCTTACGAAGAGGGAAATCCAATATATGTACTCTCATCGATTATGCTAATGCACGAAACCACGCTTTCTATTCTATTGTTTCAAAATGACCGGGATATTTTCTAACGCGAAATTTAACTGGCGAGATTGGATCGCGATCGATGGAATATTATGGCACATCATGTTTATAAGTCCTCTGCTAAGGTGGGTGGTCTACGAGTTCCCTTGGGTATTTCATTATTACTGACCTGGCCTTTGATTTTGGGAATGTGATTCAGGTGCGTCAGGTGTGGCTGAAGTAGAGCTAGTTGACTACGGGATGTCGGCAACTAGATAATGCCTCAGACATCGAATGTAACGGGCTCAGCTAGCAACCAGAAAAGTTTTAGTTTCGATTGGTAACCAACCAAATGAAACCAAAATCTGAATTGTTTAGATCAAGAATAATTCACAATGTATATCTCGGTGATGAAAAGTCTGTGCTTTTACTTTTTACTTTGCCAGGGAGTGAATTCGACGCGGTATCTTTCATTGAAAAAGGAAACTCCGGCAGACGGTAGAACTGACAGTGTTCTCAAGAGATTTTTTAAAGATTTCAAAGAGGTGTTCTTGAGAGTATACGACCCTCGGCACGTTACGATCCTTGGAGGGACGTCCAGTCACGTAGTACAAGCTCGACCATTGCTAGAAAGCTATCCGCACGTGATCTGTACAGAGCCTGAAAGATTTCGTTATCCACGAGAATTTAGCTCGGGAAGCTTGGTCGTATTTTTCTTAGCAGAATTAAACAAACAGACATACTACCAAAATTATGTCGTTCTGTCACGCTGCAGCGAGTGCAGAGTTTTATTTGTCTTCGACGGAATCGTTGAGAGGGACAAGATCTGGATGATGTTCCATTTGTCATTTCGAGATGCCATCAGATACATTGAGTTTGCATACGTGGACAACGGGGTGGTTAAACTTTATGGTGATTTTTTCACGCCAAAGTGCTCGCTGACCATTCATCTGAAGACCGTTTGGAACAAAGATTCCGGCTTCGACGGAGCTGGCAAAAATTTGGACCAGCAATTACGAAATTTCAACGGTTGTCCAGTTCACGTTACCACGACGAATTTTCCACCTAAAATGGTCGTTAAAAGTAACGTCAATAGTACGCTGACTATAATCGGAGGTCGAGAAGGTGAACTACTTTCAGTACTCGCTGATAAACTTAACTTCACTTTGGCACTGAAATACCCAGTCATGGCCAACCGGACGGGATATTCGAAAAAAATGGGCATCACGTACGACGTTGCTGTTGGAACCTCGGAGTTTGGTATCGGGCGATTACGCCCGACGAAGGATCTTCGACGTTTACTAACTCTTTCCATGCCGTACGACGAGGAATGCGTTGTCTGGACTGTTCCCCGTATAATAAAGTGGCAGAATGATACCGTTTTGGTCGAATTTTCTTGGAACGTCTGGATCTGGGTTGGCCTCATATTCATCATCAGCTGCGCCACCGAACACGCGCATCAAAACATCTGGGTGGCAAGAAGTGGTGAGTTGGTTACTCTTCAGAACAAGGAAACCATTATTAGTGAGTTGCAGGTAAAATGTACTAATACATGTTCAATTGCACTCCTCACAAATATGAATATAGCTTGAAACCTTTAGAAACTCATTTCAGTTTGTTACTGTATCACTACTGACCATTATTCATATAAAAAACACGCCAGTCACGATTAAGTGTGAAGTTCATCGTTAGTTTGATGTAAAGTGTCTCTCTCAGAAAAGGTATCAGATGTGATTGATTGACATCAAATTAGATGAAACCAATGATCAACTTGGAAGCAAATGTCGACTATCATTTTTCTGGTAAATGGTACTTGGTTACTTTCATGCAAATGAATATCATCAATTATCGATTAACAATATTGAATGTCTCGTTCCTTTCAATATTGTGAAAGATTCTTCTCAGAATACCGTAATACCATTCTGTTCTCAGATAAACGATCAAAGCCAGGATTTGGCGCGATACTTCTCGACGTCATCCAAACTCACTTTGGGAATGCCGTGCAATACGAATCATCGTCGACAGGAGGTAGATTCATGCTCTTAGTCTATATGGCTTACGCGACCGTGATGACGACGGCTTACAAAAGTTCATTAGCCTCGATTTTGGCCACCGACAAAGGCACGCAGCAGGTTGTCGATGAGGAAGGAATAATTGCCGCAAATTTAGCGGTTGGAGGTACATTCGATGAGTTCGCGATTGTCAACGAGCAAGGAAACGAGAGCGCGATCACTCCGATAATGATGAACCGATTCGTGATTGATAATAACGATACGAATATTTCGCACAAGTTGAAGTACGACGATAATTATGCTATCCTAGCTCGAGCATCTTACGTGAATTACGAGAAGCAGCAGATCATCAGAGATCACGAATCATTGCGCTTTCACACGTTCGGTGATTGCGTGCTGACGTATCCCGTGATTATGATTTTCAGCAACAAGTCATACCTTCGGGAACCAATTGACGATATAGTTCTACACCTGGCGGAAGCCGGTATTATGGAATATTGGGATCGCGGTGAAACGAACGCTAAAAACATACTAAATTCCAAGCATTCGGAAGGGTTTTCAGAAACACAAAGCGCTTACAAAATTCGAAGCATATTTTATATTTACTGCGGATGCATCCTATTATGTCTCATTAGTTTCATCGTGGAATTACTCGTTCCAAGGTTGATTTCGAAATACCGTCACAACGCTACCACTACAGTCGACGTGCCTACGATGAAAAACAAATTCCATTAAATCCATCTTTCAACTATAGATTATTTACTTGAGTTTCGGACACAACGCAACGGTTATTACTTCAATTTTTATTTATAACATAACGTTCAGGTTGCGTGTGTTATAATAAACATGCGCGCTAAAATGTGAAACATTAAGACGTCTATGTTCCTTCGGAAAGAAAATCGTACGCAACAATAAAATTCATCATTATCCCACACGTGATGTTAACGCACGAAACGAAGGCTTCTATCATATTATTTCAAAATTATCGGTGGTGTTTTCTCGTGTTAAAATGTTGGCTAGGAGTCATCAAGTCAAGTCGTTCGATGTCGAAGAAAGAATAATATCAGATTCGATCAATAATTTTCGCGATGAAGTACCAGTTGAGGCGTGATTAGTTCGCGATCGATGAATTATTATGGCACATCACGTTTCCAAGTTCTCTGCCGCTGTGAGAAGGGTATGACATCCCTTGAGAGTTTCATTAACGACCTCGCCTTTGGGTTTGGGAATGTTATTCTGGCTGAAGTAGAACTAGTTGACGTGATGTTGGCAACTAGATGAAGCCTCACATATCGAATGTAACGGGCACAGCTCAGAGCTACAATAAAAGACGGTTTTTTATGCATTCGACACTGACTGGGGTGAATAACTGCTTAACTACGATTGCAAAGTGATGATAAGTAAGCTCTTTCGCGTCGATTATCAGTATAACTGCAACGTTGAATAATTTCAAGATGATTTCATCCCAAGTGTGTTATTAAGAGAAGTACAATTACGAAAAACAGGTTTTGGTTTCTACTGGCACTGAAACCTAAATCCCAATCGTTTAGATCACGAATAATTCACGATGTATATCTCGGTGATGAAAAGTCTGTGCTTTTACTTTGTACTTTGCCAGGGAATGAATTCGGAGCGATATCCTTTGTTGAAAAAGGTGATTCCGTCAAACTGTAGAACTGATGCTGTTCTCAAGAGATTTTTTAAAGATTTCAAAGAGGTGTTCTTGAAAGTATACGAGACTCGGCACATCACGATCCTTGGAGCGACTTCCAGTCACGTAGAACAAACTCGACCATTGCTGGACAGCTATCCGTACGTGATCTATACAGAATCTGAAGAATTTCGTTATCCACGAGAACTCAGCCCGGGAAGCTTGGTCGTATTTTTCCTAGCAAATTTGAACAAACAGACGTACTACCAAAATTATGACGTTCTGTCACGCTGCAGGGAGTGCAGAGTTTTATTTGTCTTCAACGGAATCGTTGAGAGGCACAAGATCTGGTTGATGTTCCATTTGCCTGTTCAAGACACGATCAGATACGTTGAGTTTGCACACGTCAACGACGGGGTGGTAAAACTTTACGGTGATTTCTTTACGCCAAAGTGCTCGCTGACCATTCGTCTGAAAACCGTTTGGCAAGAAGATTTCGGTTTTGACAGAGCTGGCAAAAATGTAGACCAGCAGCGACAAAACTTTAACCGATGTCCAGTTCACGTTACCACAACGATCTTCCAACCCAAAATGGTAATAAAAAATAACTTCAACGGTTCGTTGACCATAATCGGGGGTCGAGAAGGTCAATTACTTTTAGTACTCGCTGATAAACTCAACTTCACCTTGGCACTGAAGTATCCAGCCATGGCGCAACGAACGGGATTTTCGAAAAAAATCGCCGTCTCGTGGGACGTTGTTGTTGGAACTTCGGAGATTGGTATCGGGCGATTACGTCCGACGAACTATCTTCGAGGTGCAGTTACTATGTCTGTACCGTACGATGAGGAATGCGTTGTCTGGGCTGTTCCCCGCATGATAAGATGGCAGAATGATACCGTTTTAGTCGAATTTTCTTGGAACGTCTGGATCTGGGTTGGCCTCATATTCATCATCAGCTGTGCCACCGAACACGCTCATCAAAATATCTGGGTGGCAAAAAGTGGTGAGTTATTCGGTTTTTTAAAAATTATAGATAAAATGTGTCAACGTACAATCATTCCAATTTTTTAAATTACCAAAAATCAGCAAGAAAATACCATTGAAGGATCAAACTTTCTGAATATCATTTCAGTAACTGTCGTTTAGCTGGTAAATCGAATAATACTCGCTTATTTTCATGCAACTGACGATGAGTGAAATGAGTATGACCAATTATCGATTAACAATATTGAATGTCTCGTTTCTTACAATATTGTGAAAGATTCTTCTCAGGATACCGTAATACCATTATGTTCTCAGATAAACGATCAAGGCCCGGATTTGGCGCAATACTTCTCGACGTCATCCAAACTCACTTTGGAAATCCCGTACACCATGAGTCATTATCAACGGGAGGTAGAGTCATGCTCTTAGTCTATCTGTTTTACGCGACAGTGATGACGACGGCTTACAAAAGTTCATTAGCCTCGATTTTGGCCACGGACAGAGGCACGCAGCAGGTTGTCGACGAGGAAGGAATAATAAATGAAAATTTAGTGGTCGGAGGTACATTCGATGAGTTTCAAGTTCTCAAGGATCAAGTCAACGAGAGCGCGATCACCCCTATAATTATCGAACGATTCACGGTTGATAATAACGATACGAATATTTCGCAGAAGCTGAAGTACGATGCGAATTATGCTCTGCTAACTCGAGCTTCTTACGTGAATTACGAGAAGCAGGAGATCATCAGAGATCACGAATCATTGCGTTTTCACACATTCGGCGATTGCGTGCTGAGATATCCCGTCGTTATGGCTTTTAGTAACAAATCGTACCTTCGGGAACCAATTGACAACATAATTTTACGCCTGGCGGAAGCCGGTATTATGGAATATTGGGATCTCGGCGAAACGAACGCTAAAAACATCCTAAGTTCCAAAAATCCGGACGAGTTTTCAGAAACACAAAGCGCTTACAAAATTCGAAGTATATTTTATATTTACTGCGGATGCATCGTACTATGTCTGATTAGTTTCACCATAGAATTTCTCATTCCAAGGCTGATTTCGAAATACTGCCACAACGCTATCACTACTACAAATCTACCCGTTATGAAAAATAAATTCCACTTGATTCATCGTTCAATTATAATTATAGATCATTTGGGTGAACCCCGTTTGGATATTAAGAATAATCGAAAGTTATATTGGACACGAGATTTAGTGGACTAGCAACGATTGGACACCAAGGTTTATTCGGCACAGCCCCGATTGGACACAGCCTGATCAGACATGGAAAATAAATGCTGAAGTTTCCACTTCGAATAGAAGAGTCTCTCGTTTTCCACGATAAGTCTGATAATGGGAGTTCACCATTACTTTTCCTCATCTGATAATTTAGGTTCTAATCGAGCATTTGAATACATTTACGAGTATTCAATCTTTGGAGGCCGATGGACCGTTTCCGCAACATCGCTGGTGTACGATCCGGCTGTGTGAATTAATTCCCGGGACCAATATAGATTCCGATTATTTTCGGTGTCCAATAATGCTGGTGTCTAAAAGGGCCTTTCTCGATCATTTACGTGAGTTTCGAATAGAACGCGCCGGCTTGTTATGCAATTTTTATTTATAATATAACGTTCAGAATCGCGTGTTACAAAAAATCACGTACATTAAATGCATTATATATATATCTTAATTATCTTATCAAGACACGACTATATATTAGAATAAACTTACGTGGATTTGATTTGATTGTTCAAAATACATATTTCTACGCTACGTTATAAATATATACCGTGTGTGAGCGTGTCTTGTGTGTATAACATATATACTATATTTTCATTTACCTCGATTAGGTAATAGATGGCACTAGAGAAATAGCGAGTAACAAATTATATAAACAATGTATTTTCTATTTAATGACTTTAAAAAAATTCTAACGCTACCATATACTAACTGTTTTCTTTCCTCTACATGTTCAGTAATAAAATATTTGATCGTTACATTAAGTTTATGTATACATATAGTCTGAATGTTCAGATGTTGTTACTTTAAAACTGGAACGGATAATACACTAATAACAAGCATACATTAAATGGTATTTTTATCACGATATGAAATTCGGCTGCGAGGAAAAATATCTGTTTTTAAGTTCAAAAAGGAATATCCCGGTAAATTGAAACCTATGAATTGGAAACTGTAACGAGTCTTAGAAAACCAATATTGAAAAGATGAAAACTAAACATGAAGGTATCACGTTTGCGCAGGTCAGCAACTAATTACTTCGAAAATCAATATAATTATTGATTGACTTTGTGAGTTATTGAACGCTGTATTATATGCTGCACTTTTCAGTCTCTTCGCGTACACATTTTCATTAATCTCCCGATCAAAAGATCAACGAATAATACGAATACGATATTCTCTTTCGTTTTTCGTTTATAATTGAATACTTCTAAGTTCTCTATAACGTAAAAAAAATTAAGGTAGTGGTGTCAATTGGCACATTAATGACAGTGCAATAACTAAGGCAACGTTGTTCGGCGATGCCGATCCAGAAATCTAATGATTTCCTGCGTATCAAGCCATCGTATAAGATAATTCTACAGTCTAAGGTTTGTTTATTTAAATTATTTTGTTTGGAACGAATTTCGTTGATTCACAAAGTTAAACGCCTTCGTTACCATTCGCTGATTCCTTACCAATGCAATTCATATTTTCAGTTGACCATCATTACAGTGAATGGCAAAAGATAACTCAATAACCAGCGGTTATATGATAATAATGAATTCAAGTAAATATGACACGTGTTTCTTATCGCTTGATTATATACTTGGGTTAGATTTAATTGAAAGTGGAAAAATATGGTCTCGAATCACCACTGCCGTCCTTTAAGCAGTAGGCATGGAGTGATCCATTCCCGATTTCAATAAGCTGCCGGACATTCTGTAAGGAGAAAGAAAATTTTTGTGCAGAATATTGTAGGAAATGAAAAGTTGAAGTAAAAATTGACGTACTTTTTTATCATGTGCTCGTAAATGTAGGAAGGAATAATTGTGATAGTTATGATATCACCACCATTTTCAATTTCAGCACCAATTTCTTTGTCCTTCAACCCAATCACGTTCTGAAAATACATCAAATTTAGTTACAAGTTAGTGCAACTGATTCGATGAACAACTGTGTATGAAAAAAGTAATTCGAAGCATCATATATTACTTTCAACAAAGCTTCTCAAAGTTTACCTTGCCATTAACTTCAAGCAGTTGATGGTCAGTCAATAGCCCATTTCTAGCAGCTGAAGAGTCCTTCACCAATGTAGTGATTTTTCCATTTTTGAATTGGAAGCCGATATGGCCAACGCTGTCCTTGTGCAATGTGATTGTCCTTTCAAATGGTCTAAAATAACAGATTAAATTTATTTCAAACTAATTCTGGCTGGAAAGATACGAACAGGTTGAAAAATGAGCATGTTACCTGTCTCTAACTATGACTTTGATACCATTATTGGGAGCTTTGCGCAACAGCTTATGCGCCTGATCCATGGAGTAACCAGCCACAGTGACTCCGTTGATTTCCAATACTTGATCGCCAAAACGTAGACCTGCCATAGATGCCGGAGAGTTTGGACTCACGAGGCAAACAAACACTCCGTTATTCACAGAGTGTACTCTCATGCCGATTTTCCCATCTTTGTCCTTGCACAGAGTCAGCTGCGAGAAAACATACAATCAAGTTGATTACATTATTGTATGTTTTTTGGTTGGTCTGAATACCAGAAGTTTAATTAGTAATGAAAGTAATCGATATACCTCTCGAATGCCATTGGTGACGTGTGCTCTCTGCAGACCCAAAGAATTTCCGGACAGGGGAGCAATCATACCAGATAAGCTTCCAGTTGATGGAGTTTGTGGTGCCAAGGCAGTCTGTAAAAAAATAAAAAGTTAGTTTAAAGCTAATTGCTGCTCATTCAATTCAGGCAGGAACTTACAAAGGATTAAAATAAAATTGACACAATATATCGCAAATTTCTAAACTCTTACAAATTCCATATGATAAGAGAGAAATTTGATGTCATTTAAAAACATTTTCTGGTATTGTACAAGCTTGCTTATACCAAATTAATTTTTGTGAATTTATTTTTGTCGAATAATCAAGTATCTCTGTAAGAATGTCGCTTTAAAAAAAACTTGAAGCATAAAAAGTTTGAATTGCATACCGACTGTCGATTGACAACTGCATACTCAGGCATATTGGCAGCTATCACATCTTCGCTAAGTTCCAATCCCATATAATCGCCAAGAGCTGGATAAAGAATGTGATGCTCCGGAGCTGAAGGACAACTAGCTGCCTGTGGGAGAGGATTTTGTGGCACCTGAGGCGGATGCGGAATGTAATGTTGATCCGCTAGAAGTTGAGCCTAGAGACAGAGAGATGGAGGAGTCAGTCGGTCTAGGTAGGATGGGTAGAAGTTACATAGAAGTATTGATTACCAAAGACACATGAATTATTACAAGGCATGGAAAAGAGACTATACACAGTATGTGACATATTGAGGAGGTACAGGGTGCATTCACCTACCTTGATCATGCGATCAACCTTCATATCCTCCAGGGACGGATACAGCGACATTTTGCTTTTAAGCTTCACTCTGTAATTAGTAAAATATAACTCTCTTAACTAGTGCTTTATCAGATGTGTTATTGTCATGTACTTACCTACAAAGCTTATCGCTATGACTCAGATAAAAAAGTTCGATAGTGTTGCTAACAGTATTGTACATAAAATTTGGATAGTGTTAATATTATTTTTGCCTATAGAATTAGAGAACAAAACTGCGTTTCAGAGCATAATTAAACATAAAAATTTCTATCGATTGTTCTGTTTGAGTGGAGTAAAGTGGTGAAACTTCAGATCAGAAATGTATAGAGAAAAGATAAAATACGTATGAACTACAGTGAGATTTTTTTTATAAAGGAGGAAATTCTGCTTCTCAGATGACTCGCACTATCGATTGCTGACCGAGAACAAAGTTCTCGTCTGAATGTAAAGTAGTACTGTGCGAAGAAAAATGTTGAGCTTATCGAAGGCTCTTATCTCACTCTACATGCTTTCGGCTTAATCACATTATACGTAGTTTATTTACTGTACGGAACTAAGATTCGTTCGGTCATAAAAACCGATACATCAGTTTCGACTTTCCCAATAATTCGGTATTCTTCAAGAATTATTTGGAGGAAAGGAAGAAATGACGATAAATGATTTCCTTAGAAATACCGTTGACAAAAATGTAGAGCAGAATCTTAGGATAAATTTTAGACACATAATAAACACGTAGGTGGTTGTGCAGCCTGCGGTTTCAAACGCTTTATACTTTCATTGATCCTAATTCAAAGGTTAAGCGAAGGTCGGGAAAGAGACCATGCAGCGAGGAATATCTCGTAGTGTTACAGATATTAGATTCTCTTTGTCAAAGGCGTTCCAGGAACAGTAAACGTTGTTCAACTCACATGCGTGATCCGCAACGAAACGTGGACGAGCCCTGATTCTTCCTTTCTTCTATAAATATCGCTCTTTAATTCACAGAGTCACACCCTCGCGGCACGGAAAACAAAGTTTCAACGATTTCAACTGACCGCCTTGCTCTGAATGTCGGAATGTGGTCGAGAATATGCCGCACGATACAAAAGCAGACTATCGAATAAAGAACTCTGAGCGCACTGCCAAACCCTATCACTTGTCACGCTTGTCTCACGCACAACGGGCTTTATTACGCTTTTTTACTATTCCCATTTCCCGCCATCCGAGCATTCTGACTGGTTTGCAAAGTTTAGTCAACCAGTGAGAATGCTTGGATGGCGGGAAATATGAAAAGTGAGGGCAGTACGTGTACGCATTCGAATAACGTCAAGCGAATCGTGCAACGTGCTGCCCTCAGGCGGTGAAACTTCGTTCAAGGAAGTGGAAAAACACGACACTCACTTTTGGGAATTCCCTGATCGATTCATCCGAACATCGGTTTCGCAACTTCCTTGTTGCCTTCTTTACACGATAGAACCGGGGCTCTATTTGTACTTATTGGCGATTAAAATAAAATGTTAAAAGTTCAGGAGAGGATATTTTGCAACTGACCAACGTATGACATTTTGTTCTTTTTCGCCGGCTTGTACTCCGTATTCCGGTATTACGAATTCCTCTCGAGGTTATTAACACCGATGCACTTATTACCGTTGCAATATGACGTAGTTGCAGCGCGTGGGTGGATCGTTAATGATAAAATGTGAGAAAAGGGGCAACAGTTACCGGCTCGAACGTACAGTTGTAAACGTTTTGAAGTCGCAGAATTTGGAAATTATAGTTTATATATGTTATAACAAGAAGCGGTTACGAAAAGTGATTTAAGATTAGGATATTAATTCAGTATTATATGTTTTATGAAATTTCCAGTGTCATCGGATGGATAAAAGCAAATCTCAAGAATCGATAAGTCGGTATTTCTGTACTACTTGCTACATCATCACGTCGCGGTATCAGAATAATAATATGAATGTTTGTACGCAGCTTGCGCGTTGAATTCAAATAGTCGTTATTACGAGTTATTGTTTCATTTGTTATTTATTCATTGATCAAAGAATAAGTATAAACTATCAACATAGCGTAGATAACGTATATAGTAAACAGATATGAATATTTACAGCCTATGTCTTTCAGAATTCCCGCACCAAGAGTACTCGATCAGCCAGCTTTCGGCAAATTTTACTACTTCATACACTTCACGAAATACAGGGAAAATTCTATTCAATACAATTCAGCACGAGTTCAGTGGGATTATTACAAATATAGAAATGATGGAGTTATGTGCTTTGTGATAATCCGAAGAAATGGAATCTACAAAAAGAAAACAACGATGTAATATTTGTATTTCAGAAATAGAATTTATATGCTAATCAGTGTCTCCAAACCCGTGACCTTTACTAATACGTATGTGATGTGAAGATTTGCCGAAGATGGAGATTAGACTCTTATAATGATAGTTATATAATTATACAATAATTGAGTGACCTGCACTTGTAAATATAAATTTTGCCTAACAATTTCTTCATTAAAAACATGTTTCAAATCCATAATATTCGTCATTCAGGCGTGACTACGTATAATCACGAATCGACGGATCAATGGTTTACATTAAAAGGACCTGTTTCAAATTCGAAGAGTCGACAGCGACTTCGCTCCACGCATATACACGTTTTTAATTTGAATCCATTCTTTATCAACGTGGACCAGATTTTCCATTTATTGCTTCTCTACGACGTTGGGTTCTCTAACTAGTCTATTACACCAGGATACAGGCAAAAATTCATGACTTACATGAGAGTTACGAATCAGTGTGACACCGCGAATGAAACTATTTCAAATTCATCACGTAATTTGATTTCGCGCTCTGCGTTCACCATCTCGCGTGTCACAGATGACTCGCAATAGTCAGGCATCGTCGAATATATTTTTATTTTTCCACTTATCGCCTTTAATTAAGAATTTCTAATGATAGCAGTGAATCGTGACGAGATCTGTGTATAACGGTAGACTAGGGTGTGTGGCGATAAAAAGCGTGAGAATCAAATTGATGCAAGCGTTACATCATGTGGCATAAGTATAATTTTCGGGTGAATTTTTGCACACAAGATTTCTTCACCTTTCGACGAGACGTGTGAACTTGCATGTTTATATACATATACATGTACGTATGAACATATCGTGTATATGTAGCAAACGGTACAAATTAATTGATTCGTACTTTTTTGTTGTTAATTATATTATAGGTACGTGAGCGTATAATAGATGTTATAGATAGATAAATAATTTTGTTCGAATGTCTTTCCATTCGATCGTAACGTAGAGAGCATAGAAATAGTATAACAAAATATATGAAATATTTATAAAACAGCTACATACTCACTGTAATTTATGAAAAACTGGTTCACAAGTAAGAATTATTCCTAAAATTAACGCGGTACGTGTAAACAACGAGATTAAACTTGTCATCGTTACGATATGTGAATATATAATTTTTCCCCTCATCTCATTTTATCAAAACTATTTAACACAAACGCCGACTCTAATTTTTTCACCCATTTTTGATATGGCTCGTATTTTTGTACAATATGGTGATTCGAAATTAAACGAGCCAACATTTGAACAATATTTTCCAGCTCGATATTTTCTTAAAATTCCCCTCGAAGCCAAATTTTCACATTTTACAGCGACGATATATCAATTGAAGAAATAGAATTGTGCATGGCCAAAGCCGTGCCGTTATATCACACGTTTTAAATGTATTTACAAAACACCAAACATAGCGTTTGAGATATACTTACAATTAATAATTACCTTTCTTACGGTTATAATTCAAGACATTATATTGTATAATATAATGTTATATAATATCTAGCTAATTTTTATTTCGTATGGTTTTTCTATCTACAATGCAGTGATAAGTCAATATATCGAAACTGTTACATAAAGGTATGATCTGTCGGTGTATATTTATTGGTCACCAGATGAATGTTTGATAAGTAACAGCTTATGGCTTCGAATACTTTCAGATTGTGCATTTATTGACAATAACTGTATAGTACGACTGTTTTTACGTTTCTGAGGATTCTGCCGGTTAGTAGACGGAGCCAGAGTTACGATAAAAGATTTCTGAACTACTCAGAGATAATCGGTTATCAGAATAAAATTCCATTTCAAAAATCAAATTCCCATGTTCGCTGAAATTTTTATTTTAATAACAAAAAGTTCCAGTCGATTGATTTCGTATTGATTTTTCTATTGTCTCAAATAATTCGGTACTGACGTACGAAAGGAAAGTGTCGAAAAAAAAACACGCAATGGAATGATAATATATTGATAATAACTAATCACACTATACACTATACAAAAAAACGTTATATGCGATAATTTTACCGCGCATATCAATCACAATTTGCTAGCACTATCTTTTCAATTTACCTCACAGATTATTAGACGTATGTGCGAATGACGCGTAAACTTTCCACAAAGAAAAAGTATTCACGTGAGGTAATTAATTGCATATCAGCGATGTACGGTTGTCTGTTGCTGTGTTGCGGCTCACACCTATTTCAATTCGAAGTTTTTTCTGCTCCATTTTGGACTGAAAACATATGCGTAAACTAGCACACGTAATCTTCACATGACAATAACTGTAATGATACATATCGATCTTATTTATTGACTAGAATAAGATATAAATATATATGTATACGACTTAACAACAGCTTATCACTATCATTTTATCATTATCATTATTACTAACACTTACTTAACAAAATGATTGCATTTGTTATTCTGTTCAGACGAACAGAACTTTGTGTCAAATTTGTTTTTTTTGTTTTCCTTCTCCTTTTGGTAGTTAGGCACTACTATGACAATATACATATATAATTATATTTTCATTACTTAATCAGTTAAGGTATACTCACAGATGGATAGATACACGGCCACGGGATATGCTTAAAAATTTCATAATTCCTACTATTGTTTTTTATTATACATTTCTGTATCCGGCTGTCTCTTTGGGCAAGAAAGTAAAATTAATACTGTCGAGATTTATTCCACAGGTATCCAACGGAAAACTTGGATTCCCCATTGCTTTTCGGAAGGTCGAAATGCCAGTTTGGAAGGAAAAGACCATGTACATACATACATATGTACACGTCCATTTCTTTCTGCATAATCAATAATGGGACATCACCCTGTCATCTTGTAATGTGGATTGCCGAAAATTTGCTAATTCATCAGAATACATATTTCATATTCAGAGATCACAACGCGTTGATTTTTTTTCATACTGCCCTAATCAAGACTGGGATTAGACGATAACGCGGCTTATTTTTATTTCAAACTTGCGACAAAAATTTCAGTCGCAAGTAATAATTTTATCGCGAAAATGAAGCATACACGTTTTCCGTATTCCATGTATCATAGATCGAGCCTTTGGGATACATCTCGAAATATTTCCTCTTGGTACGACAAGGTCTCATTTTAATTTGCTCAATTCAGAAGAGCAGCCGGTCAATATCTTCCCGTATTTCCTCGTTGCAGTTCCGTTCAAGTTCTCGGCACAAAACGATTAATCTCACAGCCTTTCACTCCGCCTCCTAGTCATAATGATCTCCTCGGGTACCGCGCTGCAGCCTCTCCAAAGGCCGGCCTCTCATCACTGAGCTTTGTCCCAGAAGCGACGCTCGGCTTTTGCTCAACTGTCAAAGGGGTCAAATTTCAGCGAACGTGACTCAGGGAGACGATGGAGGGTGTTAAATGCCTGAAATAACTGGGAACTATTGTCTGCGTCGCCGGCACTGAAACGGTGCGATAATTTACTGCGGTGATCCCAGCACGTCGAAGGTGGTTGACACGCCGTCGCTGTCGAGGGTTCCTCGCTTCTTTCTTGGTTGTTGTTCATTGTGTAATTATTGTTCCCTAAAGTAACGACAAATATACAAACAACCCTTAAATGTCCCATAGTTCACAACACGTACACATAACAGTGCTAATTGTGAAATTTCTTCGTTTCTTTTTTTTATTTCCCATTTCATGATCACCCTACAGTTTACAACCCGAATTAATGTCACCGGAACTCAATATAAAAGACTTGAAATAAGAATAATTAAAAATATTGCTTCCGACTGACTAGGCGAATTTTCTCTATCATATGTATTTGGTAGTCTAACTTCACACGCAAGAATCCTGAAAACCCATCTTTACACGTTTCGGAATTTACCTGGTGACTGGGGCGACTGTGGCGACGAAATGGCCAGAGGAGAAAGAGGTTCGTAGGGCGGCGGAGGCGGCGAGGACGGTGATGGCGTCGGCGAGCGTGGAGAAGGTCTGAGAATGAGCTCCGGATCGAGTCCCAGGATCCTGAGGGCCCGATGCGAATTGGCAAGGACCCAGGCCTCGAAGAGGTCGACCGGCCAGTCGGTCTGTGTCACGGCGTTGGCCAGCCGAGGTGGATCCCAGCAAAGGGCGTCGGGAGGATGCGACGAGCTCCTGGCGAGGAAGCCGCTCCCGCGTCCCGAGGGAGCCGGGAGATTCGGATTGCTCTGGGGGGAGCTGGCGAACATCTGGAGCGCCTGAATAGCGTTTCGCACCTGCGAACGAAGGCGGGAACTCTTGTTATCAAGGGAAGCGGAAGCGGAAGTGGAACGGAATCGAATGTTTCCAGAGGTTGCCTGTCTCCACGTTATAATCACCTCGTAGCTCAGAGTCGCCACGTCCTGATGAAGGGTCGACACCTGAGAGTCCAGCCTTTCTACCGATCCTCGGATGTGGTCCTCGACCGATTCCTGCGCCATGATCGCCGGCCTTCCTCGAACAAGCACGCTTCTCGTCGCTCTCCGGCTCTCTTTGTATTCGTCCCTGAATTTCGAGGGCGTGCGGATAGAGTGACGAAAGTTATTTAAATTCTTTATTTTGAAAGTGGATTTTTCCACCACTGACAAGGTAAGGGAAGGAAAATACCTCGCTGATTTTCATCATACTACAGTTTCGTAATATATTACAATATGAATAAATATTACACACGTATTGTTTTTTTCTTTTTTTTTCCTTTGTTTAAGAACCAATTCAGCCGTTTAAGGGGTAAAAACCACTTCTAAGGCTTACTCTCGGAAAATCTGAATTTTTTTAAATAAAATCAATTAAACATTATTTCCTATCAACAGGCGATACTATATCCGCAATGTTTTTAACCTCAGAGGTTGCATCTCCTACTTTCTGCGGGATAATTCAGGGGTGGTTTTTACCTCTTAGTCAATCGAAATATGATGTGAAAATATATGTGCTAAACGCCTGTTGACCTACCACAATATATCACGGAACGAAGAAAATCGGTGATCCACACCTCGAGTACGTACTTGCCTTGTGAGTTTATGTTTTACGTTTCAAAGAACTGCTTTTCAACGACGGTAAGACGGTTTTAGAAAACAAGAAAAAGGAAAAATAATAATGCAAGAATCGATCGAATACACGATGGGTTTACCTGAGCTTGGCGTGTCTGGGACTTGAAGCTGCGTGAAGAGGAGATTTGTTGGGTGGTGAGAGGGGCGAGGTTTCGCCTTCCTCAGGAATGTTTTCGTCGTCCTCGCTGATGGACGGAAGCGTCATTGAGGTAACACCGTTCATGTCACACTCTTGCTGAATAACGCGAGAAACACGTTTTTTATCTTTTTTGGTTTTCGGTTTTTCGTTGATCGAAAATTAAACCCAAAATAGGTCAAGTAACTGACCTCTGCCTCGTAACCCTCGCGAAGGTTGTAGGTCAAGTCATGCTGAATATCGTTGGCGAATTGATGCTGATATTCCGGGTACAAGCGGAGAACATCAACCAGGCCTTGCATGTTTATGCACTTCAGGTCACAGTAGGTGAGTGCTTTCACGTCGCAGCTTGATTTTACGACCACGTCGACTGGCGCGGATCCTCCGCCTCCCGTTCCACCCCCGTTACTTCCAGTGTGAAGGTGTATGCTTATGTCGCAGCCGACGAGGTCTCCTTTCCCTGAAAATCACGTCGCAGCTCATCCAATTTTCACTCTTATTTCAATTTATTACGACTTTCACACCTGGGTGACATCCTTGGAAAAGAATGTTGCTTTAGTTTGTTTTTTTTTTCTTACTTGTGTTTCTCGGAAAAATTTCGTTACGTAACAATTCTGTGTTTCAAAGATTGTCAAGAAAAAAAAAAAAAAAATTTTCACCAGGGCTTACCTTGATATTAATCCTGTGTAAGTTTTTTTTTTTTCCTCTCGTTGCAAGCCGAAGCTAATTTTTCGTTTCGAGCAGAATATTTCATAAGATAGAGAAACTCATTGTGACTCAAGATTCGAGAGATGACGCTAAATTTAATTGTGTCAGCTGTGGTATGATATTGTCTAATCTTGGGAGGACATTGTCAAGGATTGTTGAACCTATGAGGGGGTTCGATTTCGGCGAAGCTTGTATAATAAAGGACTAGCTGGTGATGGCACTCACCCAAAATCGCAACAACCATACTGTTCTGAACAACTTCCATCGACCCGTTGCAGAGATAGTATATGTAGGAGAGAGCGTCGCCTTTGTGAATGAGGAATTCACCCGGAGCGCAGAAGTTGCTGCGAATATGAAGGGAAAGGAGCTTCAAGCACCCCTGAGACGCAGCTTCAAATATCGGGAGGCTGAGAATCTCCCGATGAAGATGCATGGAAACGTCGCCTCTGAGCTCTTCGGGAAACTCCTTCAGCGTCTGTGGATTATCATCATCGACCATTTTTTTTTTTTTTTTTTTTTTTCCTACGTCCAGCTATTTTCAGCCTCTAAAGCCACGTGCCTTCGTGCCGCTATCGGTCATTTGTTTCCTCTAAATTCACGGCGATTCATACGACGTTTCGTCGTATCAACAACAACCGGTAATGTACTTTAGTCGGATGCTAATAACCAGCAGCCTGTTGTTCTGCGTAAGTTTTACTTTAAGCCCGTCAAACCGCGAGAAATGTTACCAACGAAAGTCAAACTACCGCGCGGTCAAACTGTCAGCCGCATCGTTAGTTATACGTCAAGTCTGCTGTTAGTTAGATGGAAAAGTCTGGAACTACAGCTTCCGTTTTTACGCGGTCATTCTCATCGTTGGACCAAGAAATTTTGTTACTTTTTGTTAATGCAGATATTTTGCATCGTAATCAGGGGGATAAACAAAAATGTGGGAAATAAAAAAGCGATGAAAGCGATACGTGAATTGCGAAATAAAGAAAGAGTATTTGTTGTTTCGGTTGGGTTTCAAATTTTCGATCGTATGGAGTTTTCCATTTTTCAATATTATAGTGTAAAACTACTTGTTCTTATCCGATAATCAATTTGCATAAATTTTTGCCGCGTCTTCTTATAATTGCTCTGAAATAAAATATAATAAATAAACATGAATATGAATGATTACCAAGCACCATGGCTACGTATGAATATTCAGAAAGCAAAGTCGGGAAATAGATTGTTCTCTATTTCAGTCTCCGCGGTTCTTAATATCTGCAAATCAAAAAAAGCTTTCAAATTTTACGATTCCACAACTGAAGCAGGTATTAAATGTCTATACAGTGTTAGCTAAACATTTAGCGCATGTTTCACGGATAATGCGATGGTTAAATGTGAATGATGAGTTACATGAAAAATTATACAGATATCGGTTATATCGTTAAATATTTCAAGTTATTTTGTCTAATAAAGATAAGCTTAGAGCAGGGATCAGCTAAACAGAGGATTTACTAACGAACAAAGCAGGCAATTATTACTGACATCCGAAGCACAATAAAACGTTCGTGAAAATATTTCCGGATTTTATTGAGTCGTGATTTCGAAAAGCGAGTGTAAATATAACGGGCAAAGTGTATAACGAGAAAACCAGAAGTAACGAGAGTTGAAAAATTCATTTTTAACAACTACGTGCTTCGTTTATTTATAGAAAATAGAAAAGAAACTATATCGCGATACCGTTGAGTGACAATAAAGTGACGATAGAAAACTAAGAAAAAATGAAGAAGTAGCGAAACAGCAGTAAAACAAGATGAAAAAATAAAGGATAAACTTTAGTTGTCGGATGAAAACTAGGACGGCGAGTAATTGTCGATCGTATTCACTGTTCCATATTCAAACGGATTTACATGCGTCCGCAAAGCCTCGAAGGCATGGGCAGTCGGGGTTATTACAGGCTTTCGGTTCCAGATAGTTGATCGCTCTCCGTTGACTCTGTTTGTTCAGATGTCGGCTCGCAGATGAGTCCGAGCTTCGCTCCAGATGCAGAAATAACAAATGACAAACGACAGGGTACGACACAGAGTGCGATTAGGTACACGATGACATTACGCGTTACACACCTCCCTCACCTCGTGAATGTCGATGCCGTGGTTCAAAGACCACATTGTCTGAAAATAATCTTGCATTCGCTGTTTCAGTTCGTCCGGTATCTGATGCAGTGCCAAAAAGTCCTTCAGGTCCCTCCATTTGGTCTGATAGAGAGAACGACGAGAATACATCCGCTGTATTATGGCGGTTACGTTCCCGAATACAACCGCGTGCATCAGAGCTGAAAATAAGTTACCTCATCAATGATGATTGACGAGTACGTATATATATATATATATATAAGCGACGTGGCGAAAATTCATCGCTTCGTAAACTCTGGGCAAACCTCCAACACACCTGTAAATCTATCGCGGCCTTTCCGCCTTTCAAATATTACCGTCCTCCTTTTATCATCAGCTCTGATAATGTATTTTCGCAACTTTCTTAACCGTCCCATTTATAATTCAAAACCTGTTCAACCGCGGGACGAAAAGTTTGACGATTCGATACTGATATCGAATTCATTTATTACAGATAGCTTGACTTTCTTGTTATTCAATTACGCCTACGAACCTGGGGAAAATTTTCTACGCCAAACTACTAAACTGTTCCAAATGACGTAGAAAGCGAGTATAGATTTAAAGTTTAAATTTCAGAATCAAACTTTCTTACCCTTTTGTTCAAAAAGTTCGCAATCTCTATCGCTATCCTACTCTATAAATGGTAAGAAAAATTACTAAACCCAAAAACTTTTCCAAAAACAGTTTAAATATACATTTGAATGATCGTACGACACGGTGATAATTTTTTACGTTCCTAATCGAAGTGAAAAATATTATAAAAAGATCCTTCGTGAATGTTACGTTTCTTTTTCACCTCGATTCAACAGTTTTCGTTTCTTCTTACGATTCTCCTTCCATACAGCCGTAATGCTGTATTACACGAATTGATTAAATGAAAGAATTGACGAACCTCCGATGAGCATGATGCAGATGGAGAATATCTTTTCGGACGACGTGTTCGCAGAGACGTTACCAAAGCCAACGGATGTCAGGCTGCTGCAAGCGAAGTACAACGCCGTAATGTAGCTTTCCGAATGAGTGACATTCTGGACGGATATCTTGAGCCTGTCAGCCAGGGTGTGGATCCAGCCTGCAAAACAATTAAATTTGACCAAGTAAAATACAAGGCTGCTCGCTTTGACGCGGTCCATTAGCGCACCCTCTCCATATTCGATAATGCCGCGCATTACACAACGTTGCTGGTATACTGTACGTATACCGTACAGGTATACACTCGCGCAGGTGAAAAGCATGCAGGGAAACACACACGCCGATATCTCCATCGCTGGCAACCAACGTGGTGGTTCGGTTCCACACGCGAGTTTCTAATTTAATCAATTATCCTCGTATGCATAATTCCTGCCGATCATAGCGCACGGCATAATGCGCGATGTAATTATTATCATCCACCTCCAAACTACGTGTAGCATTCGAGCTTTCGCACAACCACAATAATCGTTACTATCATCACCATCGTCATCGCCATCGTCATCGTCAAGATACGATTTGTCAGCATGACGTCATCATAGAAGTCTGAGCGGCGTTGTTCGTGTTCATGCGTTTTTGCGCACCACTTAAACGTTGAAAAGCTGCTACGTCACGTTCGTTATTATCGTGAGGTCAGTAATATTTGTAACCTAAATTCTTGCGGCGGAAGAAACGAGGATTGGATTTTCCTGGGTGCGGGATTCTAGACTCGAACCGCCAATTAGACACTTTCAACCTTTTCATCTTTTCGGAGATTAGAGAGGGTAGTTTTATCCTCCGGGTCGACGAGCGCTCGGGCTTTTCGGCCTTTTCGGCCATTGTCGCTTGCGGGTCCCCCGAGAGTTCGGAGAGAGCAAACTTCTACAGGTTTGACCCTGTACGCGGGAAGAGCTGACCAGACGTGTTTCCGCCTCTGAGGAAGTGCGTAGAGGAGAACGGAACGAAGTTGGATTCATTGAATTGGAGAAAGGGAGGCGGATACTGACGGAATCAATATTAACGAGCGGATTTCAACGTACGTCAACCGTACAATGGTGCCTGGTTTTGCGTCTTGGAGAAACCGAGCTCAGATGCTTCGAGGTTCCGGATTAATGGTACGTCCAAGTCCCTGCACAATCGTAATACAATGCCGGCGAAGCCCAACAATTCAGGACGGCTTTGCCTCAAGCTCTGATGTAACGATCTTCCGAATCCACCGCTTGCACGGCATTGCGCAATTTGCGAATTTGCGATTTTCCGTTTTCCACTGAATGGAATTATTTTAAAAGCCGACCGATCGAGTGAACGCGTGTTTTGAGAAACTAGGCGCGCCAACTTTGTCACATATTCTTCTTGGCTTTGGCTCGAACCAAACAAGTCTGGACTTAAAGTGCTTTTCGCGGTCAGCGGTGATTTTCCCCGTTGAACGGTTATTCGTGAGGCTGTGTATAAGCTATTTCAAGCCGAGCGGCGCCCATTTGCATTTTAGAGCTTCCGTTTCCTCGCGGAGGATCAAAAGTGTAAATATTGATAAAGGTTAACGCGAACGCCGAGTTTAAATTGTAGCCTGCAGCGGTTGAAACCCGCAGCAAGGGATCCGCGAAAGATATTCTTACGTCAATCCGTCTTTTTGAATTCAGGATTTAACAATTTCACGTCAAGGCGACGACGATGACGAAGACGAAGGCAAGGCAAACGAGTAGAACTTAATATTGAAGCAGTTCCGAGAGCTTTTCGCATGTGCAGCGCGAATCACTACAATCGGCAATAGATTCGAAATTGCCGTCTGCGGTGAAAGCCGATAATTCTCAGACAATATCTACAATATATCCGTTGTAATACAGCGATGCACAACGAATTTCTTGATCGGAAGGTTTCTTAACGGACCCAATTGGAAATCATTTGACGGGGGAAGGGATCAAAAAATTTTCACACGTTTTCGCTTACCTCAATTTCACGTTCACGCGCATGATACAATATTCACGTATTTTCAGCTCCGAAAGCTGCGAATGAACCTTGGATACGGTCTAAAGAGTGTGTATTTTTAATAAACGAAAAAATGTATTCCTGAAACTCGAGAGACGAAACCGCGACGTTACATCGTGGCACTTCGCTGATTGACGTGTCGCAAGTTTCGCGCACACACATACGCGTAACGTGCATTCCATACGCGATACGCGTCGTCGAAGTAGTGGGAGGGTATTTCCTTTGTGCCACGGCGGCCTGAAATCTACAACTCCCTGAGACGGGGTCGTTTACGGTGAGAAAAATATCGAGCAAGATCGCATTACGTTGTATAAAATGGCATGGACAAAGTTCATTAACGAGTTGCCGGGTTGTTTGAGAAGGAAATTTTTGAAACTCAACCTTTCTTCCCACCCTCCCTTCCTCTCCCGCCCTTCGAAATCCACCCGAAAACTGATCCATCCAACAATTGGATAGAATGAAAGTATCTTTACTCAGCTCTCGAGTTTTCCCAGCCAATTCAATCCGACCCCCTCTCCTCCCGTGAGCCTAACACCCCGCCGAACTATCATTTTGCCCGGTTTGCAGTCAAACCGCCTTCACCGCTACTGTAAAGGGAAATGTTTCCAGTCGATGCCGCGTGTTCTCAAAATCGAGTAAAATAATCTTTCCAGACTCTAGCGAATAATCGAATCCAGTTCCAGAGACTTTTTCCTGGGCTGGGTAGGTTGGATAAAGAGAGGTGAAAAATAAAATACCTGCGAGAAAGATTATGCAAGGTACTTATGCAGGTCGTAATTTAAAGTGAGATAATTTAAAAGCAATCCTTGGGATTTAATGAGGACACAACTTACCGAGATCCCATTCCCTGTCGTTCCGGAGTCTCTCCTTCTCGGCGATAACGTACCAGATGCAGGCGAGCCAATGGGCCACCAGGGTGAAAGACAACATCAGGAGGGTCAGGATCATCGCGCTGTATTGCGAGTACCTGTCCATCTTTTGTAGCAGACGAGCCAACCTTAGCAGTCTGGTTAACTTGACTAGGTGAATGTGACTGTGGCCCGAATCCTGATAATCAAACACTGTTAGCGACGTCGTGTATTCAGAATACTGTGTTAAAGTGTAACGACGCGGAGAATGTGACGGGGGAGATTTTTCCAGTATTTTGAGAAAGAGGGTATCTGCATCAAAAGCTCATCCACTAACTTCTATCAAATTTACTTCAATATGAAAGTCTTCTTTCGAGATTGATTTTACTTACGCGTGCAAAGGAATCGTGTTGAGGACGTTAATTCGCCAAAAATCGATACTGTTTATCAATTTCGGTACGGGATTATTAGTACATTGAGTACTTATAAAAATTGTTATATTCGTGAGCTGCGAACATCTCTTTGAAAATACAAAAGTAGATGATATAAATAGAGGATGGATAAACGGACGCTTAGATGCATTTATATCACATTTCAAATAGCTTAGAAATGGTTATAAAATCTAGAAGATACATTCGCTTTTACACTTCGATGATTTACTTTATTCATTGTCAGAAAAGTATTTTTTCTAATACAATGCCACTGAAACAGATTTTTGTTGTTTACTGACCAGTGGTCAATTCAATATTAGTTCACCATGATCAATATGAACGCAGTGTCGTCAAATTAAATATTTAACGATGCCAATACGATGAAAAAAAACTTTTGCTTTGAATTTGTCGAAAACAATCTACTAGTTTTTTTTCACAATTTTGAAGCGAAACCTGTTGCTGAGGGATAATTCCAGTATTTTCTATTTTTGTAATTTAAAAGACATTATTACAGCTTACTAAAACAGTAATTTAATAAATATCCAATCTACGCTGTCGCGTATTAAATAACATTAACGTAAAGTATCGATTTTCGGGTAACCAGCCTCTTTAACGCGTCAATACGCAACCCGTAAGGACGGTGAAAAACGTTTCACCCTCCGGCAGCAGTCTGACAGAATAACGGAGCCATGAATATGATCAAGGGTTGATACTGACGTGGGTGGCGCAGATGCTCGTCGGATTACGTGGGTATACGATCAGTAACGCATGGATTGAAGATTTAATCTCGGTTTCACTATTTGCGCCAAAAGTCACGTCTGCGTTTTCACTTTCTTCTCGTTTGCAGAGAGAGAGAGACAGAGCTCAGACGCCAACGCCCACGGTCTCGATACTTTGGGATATAATTACCGAAAAAAAAACGAATGTTATACATGTTACATCGATTGCCGTAACTGTTCTGCTACCAATATTTTTTAGTAGAATTTACGTAAACTTTTGACTTAAATTTAGAACTCAGTAATTTCACCGTAATTGCTACTGCAGATTCTATTGCAAAATACTGCCGGTATTTTTTGTCTTTCGTTGAAGTTCTAAAGTTGAGGATCAAAATTTTCGTGTACAAATTCTTCAAGTTCAAGTCTGCAGACTGAATACGAACAGGAAATATTCGAAATTTTACTTGGTGTACGATTTCCTTCGAAGGTATTCGTATTTAATAGCATCAATAAATTTCACAACGAGGTTTTTATGACGTGAATCCTGCTGAGGTTTAATAAGTTCCTCCAAAACTTCGCTGAATTCTCTAAATAACTCTGCACGCCATTGTACACAAGAACCGGATGCGAAGAAACGGTGAAACTTGTGGGTGATCACGGATACCAGCGTCGCTTTTCGCAGACTCCGTTCGCCGAGTCACCTAGGCAACGTAATTCTCGATCGTATATCGAATTTCGTATTTATTGAATAAAGCCTGCGACTCGGCTACCCGATTGAAGCGTAAATATTCGACAATATATTATTTTCTCAAATTTTTGTCCCAATGATAAAATTATTTCCATGCAACAGACTGGCGTCCAAATGAATTTCCATAGTTTACTTCACCCTCCCTCACAATTCACGCATCGGTAAATTAAAAGCAAATTCGCTGATACGTTGAGAATCTGTATTTCTTGGCATAACAAGCTCATTCTGATTTTCTTATCTCTTTCCATTATTATTCCGGAGCAAGAAGTGTCGGATTTAAGCTCGCTTTGGTGACTGGCCCATTTACTAGTATAGTCGTCTATCCGTTTTACAATATTCATTACGGGTATTTGACAATTCTCTCCTGGCACGAAGTACCTAAAATATTTAGTAAATAAGACAGAAACCGGAAAGGTGAGCCGGAGAAGCGAGAGAGAGAGATAGAGAAATATTTTGAAAATACGTGCTTCAGATCCACTCATCTTCACACAATTCCTTTCAAGGCGTAGACGGTACGCGACATTCGCTGTATATTCCGCATGAAATTATCGAGCGGGAATATCGTCGAGACGTGAATTCACTTCCACAACCCTCGACCAGAAACCGTAATACAAGGTTTATAATAGCTTTATCTATTGAAAAGCACGAACAATTTTTATTCTCGGTTCTTTTTGCACCGATCAGTCTTCTGCAGACAAGTTTTTTATAACACAAAGAGAAAGAAAAAAAATCAAAAACTCATGTACCATCAATATTACCCGTCGTGGGGTTAGTTTTCTTAAGCCGGTCATAGAATTGTTTAAATCTGCTCCCGTTTCTCGTATTTAATGAAACTTCGGGTCTATGGATTTAGGACGAAACTCACACAGCGTCCTATTTCAACATTTTCGAACAACTTCGTTTGTAATAACCAACTTAAAATTCAACGTGCAAATATGTGCGTCAATCTTTACGCATGTAGAAAATAAATCAACAAGCATGTACAGTTCTCGTTGCAATTATACCTGCATGTTTCAGTTCTGTAATCACTACAGCAAAAATTGAAATTAACCGTTCGATAACTCGAGTCTCGTGTGTAGTTTCAAATTTCGGGTGGAAAAATCGGGGTATATTTTATGCGGAATTTCAAGCACAAACACTGACCTCACCACTGTAAAGGTCGGACGCGTAGAGGAGGTCGAACGGCAGGGCTGCCACCAGGTCGACTAGGAACCAGCTTTTCAAGTAGTTCAAAGCGATGCTCTTACTGCTGCTGACTACTTCGCCCTTCCGACTGACGTAAGTCGTTCTGAAGTTCAGGATTATATCTGAAATGGAAGTAATCCGTCAGTCTTGCGCCCCGAGCTTGCAAAAGCTCACACCAATTGTTATCCAACATTCTAAAGGATATCTGGGCACAATATTGGGAGTGTACTGCGTGTACAATAGTTCAAAAACAAAATGTTCATCCGAGGTTCTTATACGAAGTAAAATTACGTCGTGGCTGTAAATTTTCTTCAGAATTAACGTGGTCGTAAAATTGTCAAAACTACGATTCGTTCAGCATCCGACTTATTCTCAATCTTGTTTCGTGTCTACGTTATTTTTTTTTTTGTTTCTAATAAATTTTTCGCACCAACTGCGATGTGGAACTCAAAGTGTTGGCATCTCTTTGAAAAGCGACCAACTTTGCTTTATTAACAGGCAGAGAAGGTCTCCTCTTTTTGAGGCGGGCGTGTTTTGTCTGGTTCCCCAGTATCAGCGTTGCTTTGTTCCTTTAACCTGATCCAAACTTTCTAATCTATCCTTGAGCTAGGCGGTGATGTCATCATAAAGGGTCCCGGTATGAATTTGAATTAATGTTAGAAGTTGGCCCGAAAATTAATCCTCAATTGAATTGAAGGTTCTACAACGGCGATACGAAATTAGTAAAGAGTACCTACCGTATAAAAAAAAAAACAACCTAGGTTGTTAACAAAAGTCAAAGCGAATATTATAATATGACGCAAAAGGTGCGAAGCATGGGGATGAATCAGGTTCTCCGAGTGTGCGTTGAACGAGCGAGAACATTAACGTAATGAAAATGACGCGACCGACATTCGCGAATCGTCTGAAAACCGCATGGCAAAAGAATTGCAAAAGGAATAGAATGAAAAAAATATATGATAAAAAAACTACAGACGACAAAGGGTGTAGCGAAATATTCCCTCGAGTGGCACGGTGGAATGAAAAGTCTCAACGCTTTCGGAATAAACATAATACACATGTACATATATACATATAATGTTGTACAGAGTGGCTCGACACGATTCGCACGCATAATCTGCAGCACCGCAGATGCAGATGGATGCAGAATATGCACGGATTAAAAGTCACCCAATTCGTCCCGCGTTCCACATTTGATTTTCCATCTTATCCCCTTTCTTCCCCCCTCGGATGTCCTCGTTTCGGGCCGGAATTTACCCCGGTACACCCGACATGCGGCATACATCGTCGTCGGTCGGTTTTCAGAGGGGTTCGGAACACCCGCAGGGTCTGCGGTTCTTAAGAGATTGCCCACCTAGTGTCGAATCACAAAAGTGTTTTGCCAATCCCGTCCCAGGTCGGAAGTCACGCTTACTTTCCTCCTCGAGTATAATACGCTAGTATACACACACACACACACACACATGCATGCACAAGAACTACGCCTTGCTTTTCCTACCCACCCATGACGAACACGGTCTGCAGTGTCTGATCCGGTCCTTGTAACAACACACGTGATACTTTATTCAAACGGCGCTTGCAGAAAAGAAAAACCGCGCCAAGTTTTTGCATGATTTGATCTGATGAAAAAAGCGTTTTCTTTTTCCCCGAGTTTTTCCCTTCTCGAGGGTACGCGGTTGACGAGAAACGATTCGGCTGACAAATATGACGAGTTACGACCTCCGTTTGTACGTAATACACCTTTAAATCGAGATACGAAGTCTGCGCAGAGCCGAGTTTTTACAAACGGCTGGAATTTTCTGTTTGCGAAATAATACCTACGCCACGCTAACAGGAATGAATTTTCTCGCTTTTAGCAAATTGGGCTCCGGCGAATTCCACGTCTGTCTCACCTCACGAATAGCTTGTAATCTTGTATTATAACCGTGAAGAACGTACAATATACAAGGTATTATGTACACATTCTATGGATATATGTTACGTGAAATGCTCAGAAATTTTCGAATGTAACGTTCGTTCTGCTGCTCGAAAACAGACGGAAAATTATGAATTCTCGTACAAAAAACTTGGCTGCGTCAGACTTTCCCCCCCCCCCCCCCCCCTTGAATACTGCCGAGCACGATTATCGCTGGCGAAATTTTACAAAAGCTGGTAAAAAAGAATACAAGCGTACAAAGCTGTTTTTGTTTATGCCTAATCACCCTTTAGGTGGATGAATTAATTATTCTGTACAATAAATATCTAGCCTAAGCGAAACGTTGATTGAAGAAAAAATAAAAAAATAAAAAAATTTGACCAAACATAATAAAAAATGTTGACTGTCATAAGTCTGGATAAATTAATTTTGTTATGCATAAATATGGCGTGAAATGAAATCATCTGCCGGGTTAAAATATGAATATAAAAATTATCTCCATCTTCCATATCTATAACAAGACAATAATTTATTCCTAATAATCAACGGAGCTGCTGTATAATTTTTATTTGTCAGCCGATGCGTGAAGATCTATTTCGTTCTGTTTGCAAAAAAATCAGATTACTTGACGCGAATTGATTTATAATTTTGGTTGTCGATAAAAAGTTGCAAGGTGTAAAAGTAAATTGATCAACGACAGGCTGCAGATGGATGAGCAATGAGCATGCTCGTTCCTTTTCTTTAATTTTCTTTCGTTTACGCTCATAGTCTTACGGGTTTATTTCCCCATTGCAGCCCTCTTCATCTCGGCTGCTTATAAATATAGCCTAGGTCTACACCGTGTATCAGGCTTCCGGTTGTTTGCCCGCGATATTCTTTCGCTTTATTGGTATCCGTTCAACCGACACTTCGTACACCTTCCCTGTGATCGATGATCAAATACTTGCTCGATCACACGGCCGACTTGTCATCGCGGAGCGCGACTTCGACTTCCCACAACGGCCATCATCTCCGGTATACATAATAATTCACTCGCTCTTAAGCAGGAAATAGCCCCTGAGGTAGCTAAGGAAGATGACGGAGAAGAAGAGATTCTGCAAAACGGCCGACGAAAACTTCTCGCATAGAATTGGGAGTGAAAATTTTCAGAGATGAATAAACGGAAGGGTCGCGATACAGAATTTTCAAAATTGCGAAAACTTATTCCGTGGGATTTCAAAACGTGCATAAAAACAATTAAGTACGAAAACACAAGGCATAAAATTATCTTTAGAATTCTGACAATTGTATGCTTTTATTTTCTACCTTCCGACTTTTCTGCACTTCGACTTTCTACGTTTACAAATCTATTGGATAAAATGAATTTTCGCGTTTTTGAAAATTCGATATCGCAAATCCCCGCGTAATTCATTCCCTCAATCGAATTTCCGATTTATCGGAACCCCGCTGTTCAATTTTCCGGAATTTTTCACAATGCCGGCGATCGATTACACGCGCCAACAGACATCCGGAAAACGAAGCGCGTGCAGAGCTGGCTCGGAATTAGACTTTAAAATCGAGGGGCGCGATTATTGTGCGTCGAATACTCACCGATAATGAAGAGAGCTTCGACGACGACGTCGCTGACCATCGTTGGCCTGTCCGTGTTGACGAAGCTCGCGTTATACGGAACGACAATCGCCACGTAGAAAGTTGCGATCAGGATAAGCCAATCCCAGCAGGACTTGAATCCACCGTAATGACTCAGTATAAATCTTGATTTTTTTATTGCCGACGTTTTGTACTCCGGAAGCGGGGCGGCAGTGGAATGAAGAAGCGTCTGTAAACAACAAACGTATATTTATGAAAAATCTTTCCCGTTTCTTGACACGAAATTTCGATCACAACGCGTGATTTGAAATGTTATAAAAATTTTATAATCAAGTCGATAACTTTCCGAAACAGTAATCAAAAGGGACTTACAAAATATTAAATATAAACTCTACCAATAATATTTGTACATCGTTTTGCAGACAATTTATTCATGAATATTCCGTGATCTGCGTGTCGCAAAAAATTATTTTGCCAAGTCCGATGTCCCGCGTTAAATGTACAATTGTATATTGATGTGTATTTACTTCGAAACGAACTCTCCCGTTTTAATTTATATCGTTATTTCATACCGGAATGTACTCGTGATCTTATGATTTTAAAACATTATCCATACCGATAACAGACGGGATTCGAATACGTTACAAGGATCAGAGGCAAAAAAAAACCGGTAAGGTAAACGATAAAGTAACGTGAAAAGCAAGGGACGGTTACAAAAGAAAATCAAAGATATGAAAAAATTGAATGAAAAAAAAAGAAACAAGATAAATAAAAAAGAATTAGGAAAAAATCAGCTAAAAATATCATCCAAGGAACACGTCGGATTCTTCATAACTGGGTAGAGGCAGAGAGAGTTGCGTTGTTAAAACGGAAGTTTAACCGTGTTTTACGTCAAAGTTGTAACACGTCCTTATTTCCCTTGAGATTAGGGTTTATACCCATCCCAGAAATTACGGGAGAACGGCCGTTCCATACGATATAATCGTTGAAATTACGCCTCGAACGTTAAAAGATCGGGCCTCAAATGCGAAGACAAATTCCGTTAGAAACTTGCATCTTTGTAATTTGGGGAGAAGAAATTAAATTTCCGCGATATGAATCGGATACGAGAATTATATTTCCGATTCAAGTAGATCAAAGCAAAAGAAATTTACGTCCATGCGACTGATAATTCCCCATCGAGTTGAACATACTTTTCGAAATATGCTTGTCAGTCGTTTTTTGATAGAACTTTCAAAGCTTCAATCGTTTGGAATCTCGGTACCTTTGAGTTGAAAGTAAGTCAGCCGACTAATTATGGACACTGATTCTGTGCTGTCTGCATATCAGCAGCGTTGATAAAATATCTCACGTACGGGGGGGGGGGGGGGGGAGGGAAGAGCTTAGCGTAATGTTCAACCCAAATCACTCTTGCAGGTATAACTTTACATGAGTTGATGCGAAATTTACTCAGATGCATAATTTGAACATAAACTTTATATGAAATCACGTTAAATTTTCAATAATCGGATTGCTATTAAAAATGTTCGGTTAAATAGGGTGATCACTAATTTTTTCATAACATTTAAATATCTGTCGACAAAAATCACAAGTTCATACACATATATTATGTGTAACACATGAAGCAATAACTGGCCTATATTTCTGTCAAGTTTCAAAGGCCTTTGTGGAAAGATATACGCGTTCCTTAATTCCGTATCCTCATGCGAGGTAAGATCTTTTGCTTTGACTGACTTTAGCCATAATGTACCTTTAGGTGTATATGTATACTTATTACTTATACATATATATATATGTATATGTATACGTGCGTGTGTATATGGAATTCGGCGTTTCACGTAGATTTTGTCCTTTACCTAAAATTATACTTCAAAGGACGCCAGCAAACTAATGTAACAAGACTGCATGTGTATGCGTGTGTGTATGTGTGTGTATAGGAATATATTTTCACTTGTGACACATCAGATGCCTGAATAATAATGTCAGCTTTTTGAGATGTGCTTCGTACATCAATATGGATCCCATAATTGTCGTGGACGATTGATTTTTTTTTACCATCACTGGCTGCGGCCTGTGAAATTTGTTTTCTTTCGTTAAGTAAAACGTAAGTTGAACAATTCGAAAATTTTCATAAATTTATGGTGTTACGAATTGAACCCAAACGAAGGCAAATTAATTCAATTGTTTGTACAACTTTTTGACTTTTGGTTATAAAACTCTCCAGTTTATTTAAAGAACGAGATCAACTTGTATACTGATTCTCAAGGTCAGTTTGATTGCTCGTTTCGTTCATCTGCCGCACGGTGGAAGCTGTCAATGAATGTCAGGTCAACAAGAATTTTACAACCAACGGCGTCCGGAAAAAAAAAAGACTTTTATATACACTTGGACGAATAAATTTTCGTCCCACTGAAAATATATACTATATTCTCTTTGTTCGCGGCTCTGCACAGACACGCACAGCTATTTGCCGACGATGTATATTTACAATAATATATATACATGCTTGTCGAGTGGTTTAATCAAGGGTGAAATGAAAAACAATCTATTCGAGATAATACGACGCGTAATTCACGCTATGTACCTGCGTATTTCCTGCGGTAAATAAATGTTTATTACCCTCGGAACTCGTAAGTGAATTAATAAAAAAAAAAAAAAAAAAAAACTTTTCACACTTACAACCACATTTTTTTGAACAATTTACCGCCGTCGAACACAAAAAGAAAAAAGAAACGTTCGGATGAAAATTATAGAAAGTTTTTTTTCACAACTTGAACTATGTTCAGTAAAATTTTCAAGTGAACCGAAAATAAGAGAGGAATTCGATAAGCGAGAACTGAATTTTGCTCGCGTATACATCGGCATGTATCTATTAGTATTTATATGGGTAAAATGTCAGAAGGATGATACTTTTTGAAATATTCATCAAGCATTACGTTAGAGTAGGCGGAAGTAGTTGAAATTTCAATTGGATTACAACCTCCTAGGTACGGCGAGTATTAGCGAACTGTATGGCACAAAAGTCATTCGCGTTTCGGAGTGCTGCAGAGTTTCCGAGAGTGCTTAGAAGCCCGTCGAGTTCGCATGCAGGATTTTGTTAGTGTTTATGCAGGAAGTGAATTTGCATGAGAAATATCGCGAGTGATTGCGAATTCCCCTGCAATTAACTGAAAGCAATATCTGGCGAAAATGGAGGAAATTTAACTCGTGTTTTAGAATCAAGGAGATACTCGGCAACGTGTATCGAGTGTTTAGAAATAGATATTCACCACTTGATCTAAGCTCGCACAAGCTCACCAATCGATGAATTTTTTATAGCTCGCTCCCTTATTTTTTAGCTTTGAAACTCGATAACAAACGATACTTGAGTGTTCGTTCTGTTGAGTACATATGTGTGTGTAATTCGATTTGATCTGTTCTCGCTTTTCCAACTACACGTTGATGAAATTATAGAACTCAAAACGAAATAAAAAAAAAACTGCAGCAATGTGGAATGAAATACTAATGAAATACTTCAGTACTGGTTTGGTAACCGATGACCATAATTTTTGTGAAACTTTTAAATGATTACAAAAATAGTATAAATTCTTGAATATTCTTTTGATATAATTTCAACCAACATGTGACAAATATATGAGATGAAACAAAAAGAAGATTGTAAATATTTCAAAAGTAGAAAAGAAATATATGTTTTTTCATAAGCTCTCTTCGCAGTTTTTTTTTCTTTTTTCCTAACATCTGACGCAAAAACTAAACGGTTCAGAATTTGCATTTATTTTATTATTTACATTCGAAAGATTAAAAGTATTCTCATTGGCTCACAGATTTGATCGATTTGGTAAACCGTAAAACAGATTATTACTATTTCAACAATGATTTGACTTTGTGCCGTGCCGCATTGCGTATTATTGCTCCGATTTTAATGTCGCACGAGGAAAAAGCTAAATACTCACGTTGTTTATTTTCAGCTTGTGTTTGTTGTCCTGTTTGTAATGGCCCGAGAGTTGATAGAGAACTGCTCGACTCCTTCTTCGTCCATAATTAGCCGGAGGGGCTTCCGGATCCAGGTTACCATTCGCATCTTAAATCGACGAAATTAGAAAATTATTCTGCGTCGTATTTTTCACTGTCTTACCGAAATCTGCGTCTATGTAGAAAAATCTAGGAGTGCGTTGTGCGAAATAGTCGTCGACAATTATCGTCTTCGACGAGGCAAAGAAATGAATTTCCGCGTAGCAACGAATGAGAAATCTGTGACAACCTCTCAAATTCCGAGATCCTAATCAATGAAATACCCGATACGATGAGAAATCTCGGGAGCAATTTGGAGAGGATCGCTGAAGCTTGTTACGAAGGGCGTGGAAAACGGTCCAAGTTTTAATTAATTGTCCGTCGACCGACACGTGAATATACATAGATGATATACTGTATGGGTGGTGCGTAATGGGTAGAAACTCATAGTCAACCGGTTCTCGTTTCAGGCTACTCTATCAGCCGGGATGAATACGTTAATTGCTTTCCAACACTCCGATAAGTGAACGGTATTAATCCGCTTATGTGACAGCGATTACACAAATATCCTACATACTGTGATACACGAATTGTGCGTGATGCGAATTACGGGTTTATTAAATCCGTGTGCGAATTAACCAGCGATTATACTTTGTTTACACGCGATACATATTTTTACATTGGTCGAGAATAAAATCGTAAGCTCATTGCCACAATCTTTATTCATTGCGGGGTTATTTTAAACTTCTGTCACAGCAATGCGTTACAACTGTTGAAATGGTTGAACTGGGTCGAAAACTCTGAATTTTTGTGGGCCGTGTTTTATTTTGCAAGCGAGTAAAAACAGGGTGAATTAAATTTTGTTTGCGCCTGAAACTTCGGCTACTTCAGTAGTTTACGGAAGTTCAATTATTCGTCTAAAACGCTTTGGAGTTCAGCCCTCCCCGAATTCGATTAGCGCGATGATTTACTACGTGAATTTCTAACTAGGGCTATAAAACATCTATAAACACGAACTTTAAACAGTTGCGTTCATTGCTCGGAAAAAACAAGCCAAACGATTTGAATCAACGTGAAACAAACGAGTGTACGTTCGAACTTTACAGTGAGTAGAAAAAGGAAAAAAAATCTCACTTCTATTATTTTACATTACAATTATGCATTTTCAAACGTGTTAATGTGTCGCATTAAGTTTTAAATCGGTGCTAATTGCTTGCTGGCATCGTGCGAGTCGAATAATCCAAACCGACAAATCGAATTCACCTGATGAGTAATCATCCGGCATATTGCGAAGGATCGAGAAGAGAAATTCTTGTTCTTCTATCTTCGTTCTTCAGGTTCGCTGTTATATTTTTGTAATAAAATCGTGTAATAAGCAAAGCGTTAGTGCAAACTCACCACTATCGTACAACTCACAGGGCTGAAGATTTTTCGCGTCTGTAATATCCTTGTGCGATGCGAGAAAGAGGACGACGTCTCCTTTCTCGTTCTTTATAGGCACGATGTCGAGGAGGCAGTTAAACGGCTTCCCTGCACATTCAATACCAATTTATTCTCACAATTGCTGCCGAAGCTTGTAGAAAGAAGAACCAACGGAGACGATGCGAGAAAAATTTCAAGCCATACAATATCGAAGTTATAAAACAAGAATTTATTTACAATTCTCCATTTAGTATGCCGGGAAAATAACTCGATGAATTGATGTGTCAATAGGTTTGTGAATTAATTCTAATTCACCTGTGTCGATGAAAATTAACTGAAATGATGCAAAGTAATTGAATTGTTGAGAATTAACTGAAAACCGCCGAAAAAGGATTCGAATTTGTAAGAACCTTCCGTACGTCGTAAATTCAAATATTTCGCAGACGAATATCTCCTTAGGCACAATTGTCCCGGCAATTGAATTTTAATGAGTTCTCTTGCCTCGAACATCTAACAATGACATAGCTCACTGTATTAAATGGGTAATTGCAATAACCCGGGATGAGCTAAAGCAGCGTTGAAAAATATTCCATTGAGGTAAAAAAATCCACAGCGAAGTTTTCAGCGCGCGATGTAACGCGGATAAGTTTTCCATCTTGAATGAAACTCGAAGAGTGCCTCGAGCCGCGTGAACTTGGAAATTGGGTTGAGTGGATGAAGCGAAAAAGATCAGGAGAAGAAACAAGAGCAAAAGAATCGCGGATGGAAAACTCCACTTGGGCTCAGCTTCCAATATCCCTGCAGATGTTTGCAAAATTAACTGAACCGAAATATATATTCCCGACTTACGTATATGCGATTACATGCACGTACACTGTAATCATTGGTTATCGGCATGAAACTACTCGAAGGGATTTGTTTTCCGAGTCAAGGATTATCGATACCGTGGAAAATGACCGACAGTCGTGAATAGAGCCAATTATTCGTTACGCTGAACTGCGGGATTAATTAACGAAGACCGCGGTGTGAACATATATGTTATCTACCGATGTCCAATCGGAATCTCGCCTGTTCTTCTGCGACCGTAGTTTCGAATGATCGAAAATCAATACTTTCTACATCGTACTAAAAATTTCGCACACTCAACAGTTGTCGGAAGCGATTTTCCGGCATGTTTGCTTACCGGTTTTCTTGTAGAATACAACCTCCATCTTGAGCTCAGTTTTGCTCTCGAGACTCTTGTCGATCATCGCCTTCTCCTCCTCCGTCGTGTCTGGTCCATAGAGAAATTTGCACGCGCAGCCCTTTTGCATGATTTGGGCGCGCGCGAAACCCGTCAAGTCACAGAATCCATCCGAACAGTAAACGATCGGATAAATCGAGGGAACTTGAGCATTTCCCAGGACGAAGTTGCTGTCTGAAATGAAAAATATACAAGGTGCTTTTACAAATTTTCATTCGATAACTCAATTAATCGATTCACTACACTTTTCTCGGGATGAATAGAAGGACTAATACCGCTGTTAATTCCGTCTATTCGACACCCTTTCGTATTCGATTAGTCGAATCACCCTTCAATTGGAAACACGTGTATTATACGTATACCTTTAGGAAAGTCCAGTGATAATTGCATCTCCAATCAGTGAACGGCCTAGGAATACATTTCCACGAGCTTAACGATATTATACCGTATATATATTTATATACGTGCGCATGTGTGTGTGTGTGTGTGTGTGTGTGTGAATGCCCGGCTGGAAAAACACGTTAAAGCCAGGGCGACGAATATTGTTTTTCGTTCGCAAAAATCACTCGCAAATAAAGTTTCATTTTATTACTTAATACCAGCTCGCCGTGCATGTACGCGTGTATGAAGCGTGTAAACGGAACGCCAGATAGGATCGCTTTCACAGCGACGGTGGCTTTTGCGATGTTCGATCAATTACTGCAAACCGCATGACGGGAACAAGGATTGGATTTCAACCTGCCGACATGCGTTCTGGAATAATTCCGCAGTGCGTATAACTCTCTCATCTCGGGTAAATTTTTCTTTTCGTCTTTTTTTCATTTGTCTCTAACACCATTTCGTGTGGATAGTTGACTCGAGAAACGGATAAGACCCTCTGTTACCGAGACGAGATAGCAGATTTCTGGGATAGATTCACGTGACATAAATAATTGCTCCATTACGTGACTTGTCGGATGACATGTGGACCAAATTGGGGAAATACGAGAGGAGAAACCGTTGAGTTATGGTTTTGGGTAGCGGAAATCTGGCTCGGGAGATTATTTCCTCTTCATAGTACTATGATCAATGGCCTTTGGAACGAATGTACTCGTTCCTGCTGTAAATTGTCCGTTCTTGAATGGCAAAGTCGAGACAAACAAAATGTAGAGGCGATAGCGTTGATTAGCGTTGATTGCGGGAGAGAGGCAGATGAAATGTCAGTTACGTGAGGCTCTAATTAAACTTTTATTCCCGAAGGCATTCATTGACGAGAAGTTGGCGAATTAACCGAATTTAACCCAGCTTAAAGTCTACCTCGAAATGGTCAAATGTTTTGTCGATTTATATTATATATTTGGAGGGTTGGTACCGACTCCTACAAATTGAAATAAACTTTTTACACACCTTTCGCATACATGTGCAGATGGTGGATTAATATGGGAAGAGAAAACGGCAAAATCGCGTTACTTTTAACCTATCCTCGATCATTCACGAATCAACGAGGCTTAGCGACGAAAAATTTAAGAAAAGGACTCTACTTTTTTTTCCTGATCTTCGTAAAAGTTGTGAAACTTCTCAGAAGTTCTCAGATAATTTTTTAAGGTATTCCGTAGACAGGAAGAAGTTCCAGAGAATGTGAAAAAAAAGCATTTCCGTAATCGCTGCGGCTTCGAAAGAAGCGATAGAAACGGTCAAGGATTTCTTCGGCGTGATAAATCGCCAAAAAGCTCTCACAGAGAGACTGCGGAAGACTCGAGAAAAGATTCGTTAAATTTTCTTCACAACCCGATGTTGATGGATGGTTATTTTACATCTTTTAAAAACTTTTTCTAGAAGCCTGCTCTGAATGCTCTCCGAGAATCTCCGTAATCAAAGTGTGCTAATTATCTCGACAAAACTCGGATGCAATATTTCCGCCTACAAACGGTGTTGCTTTTCTTAAAATGAGCCATCAATGCCGGATTCGGAAACGCACGTGCAGGAACTGATCGGAAAAATTGATCAGCACCGGTTCCGGGCAAAAGTCCCAACGACGCCACGCCCTCTGCCCTGAAAAATTGCTCCGAGCTTTTTCACCCGTACCTAATTTCCCATCAGAGTCACGGAAGCGAACGAACGAACCCCTTCGGATCTACAATTATCAAGACTATACATCGTCACGTTGAAAAGGAGCGATTCCGACTCCTTTCTGCCGCCTTTGTCGCCGGATGATCGGACGGTTACAGCTTAACCGATTTTATCCCCGGTTTTCCTCGCACACTTTGTTCAAACAAAAGGTCAAGGTTCGTATGGGACTGACCCTTGCCTCCGAGCAACGCGTAACCAGACCAAGCTGAAAGCTCGGAGGCGTCAGACAATGGCCGAAGCATTCCTCGTGATGATTTGTTGCGAAGCCAGGAGTAGCTGCGATTTTCTTACCCCATATTTTACCGTTGAATCTTGATCTCTGGGCCGCGAGTTTATACCTCGCTTACTTGTCCCACAGTATAGTCTAGTACCACCGTGAAAGAAAATGGGCGGTGATTAGTTACATGAAAGATTTTCGAGTCGGAACGTTTGACGATTGATGAATCGGAACCGCGGGAATTTTCCGGCAAAAAAATTTTTCTCCTCCGCAAAGATTTTTCACTCGCGCGTTTTGCGGAAACGCAGAGGAAAAAAACAATCGGGATCTTTGCTAAGCCAGAAGTTTATCATCAGAACGCTTGAAGGGCTTGAGAATTCAATTTAGGTATACTTACGCAAGATCTATGAGATGTGAGACCCAAAAGTCTGCAAAGTTTCGTACTTTTATTACCTACCGTTATTCAACTCGAGTAGGGTTATGAATTTTCCGACTTTACTCGCCTTTTCATCTTTAAGCTTTCATGTATTACGAAACTTGTGTCGTCTAGAATATATTAAAATTCCTTGTTTCGAGGCATATAAACCGGAATTCGGCAAAACAAAACTTTGCCACTTTGCCGCGTAGACGAGAGGAAATAAGACGGAATAACAGTTTTTTTCGCGATACTTTTCATCACCGTGAAAAGGCAAAAGCCTGTCAATCTGTCCGACAGGCTTCCGCGATGATATCGAAAACGGTTGAATTAAAAATCAAAAACTGACAGGACGTGGCAGCCGTACGAAGAAGTATTGAAAGATGAGTAAAAAAAAAAAAACAAGAAAATTTTTTGGCAAATAAAAAAATTATGAAAACTGTATAAATGAAATAAATAAACTCGGAAAAACCTAATCGTTCCTTTATAAAAAAAAGTAAGAAAGAGGAAAAAGTATACTTTTGTCGGTAAAACATTGAAAATCGATTAATTCCCGGTAGAATCGTAAGTTCAAATTGAAAGGAATATGACAATTTTTGACGCCTATAATTCGGTTGTAAAATTCTGTAAGTTTCAGATTTTTTCAAGACCGACATCCGGACTGCTAGTTTTCTAAAAACGTAAAGATTCGTTGGAATTATAGAAAGCGATTTTCAACTGATTGCGAAACCGATACATTTCTTATTACACAAAAGGTGATCAAAAGTAAAATATGAAGAAAAACAAGTTTGCGAGAGGGATTTTGAGCGAGTGTAAAACCGTGCGCACGCAGAATGCAATTATGCGGTGTACGTAGGTAAAAAGTTTTTTGCAAATCCTGAGAGCCGGGGAAAATTTCGATATCGAGAGCAAGTTCATAAATCTCAACAACGGAGAGTTTGCCGGCGTCGACAGTTCTTACGGTATAACCTACTAACAGCTGCGGGAGGGTCGAGTGTTCTTTTACGAACTGTTTTGATAAAAGTTAACAGCCGTAAACAGTCTTGAAATAACGATGAATCAAAATACACCCACGACTATTTCCGTGCTAACATCACAAGCACCGGCTCTAGCTGTCAACCTCCGTTAAAGTGTAAAGCTCTGTATAAGCAGCGGGGATGCTGCTGTTCCGCATAGCATATACCTATTTATAGATCATCGCTAGATGATTGAAAAAAATATACATATATCGAAAGAAGTCGAATCGGGCGGGAAATGAGGGTGAATGAATTCCTCGAATTAGGTTTCGATCATTTTACCCATCGTATTTAATAAATCGCACGCTCTCATTTTGTTACGCAAGGTAAATGCAATTCATCATACGCGATAGAACTTCCTGTGTACGCATGTGTTTAAACACCGTTAGAGTTTATCTCATAAGTATGATGTATCGCCGAGTGAAACTATTTGGAGCAATGTATATATCTTTGACGTGAAACACGCTGGTTCGCGGTCACAGATAAAAAAAATTTGATATTTGGATTTTTTTCATCCAACGCAGCCGCACTATGCGTTACCCGTCGTGCAGATAAGCCGTTCGCACGTGTACCTGCAAGCACTATATTTGTTTTACACGAGAAAAATCAAAAAAAAAAGAAATGAGAAAAGAATATATGTACAACAATATGTCGAAATTATTCGAGAGCGAATCTGCACCGAAACCGATCGGACAGATCCGATCTCGTCGACGGTGTGAGGCGGTAATCGATACGAATCGCGCATGCGGGTTGCGTTTTCAGGCCAACGCAACGCCGAAGTGCGTAAATAAAGGCGATAAGACGACCAGATTTTAAGCTGGCTTTGACATTGAAATTAAAATTCTGAAAAATCCCATGTCTGGTAATTATTTGAGCTTAACGCTTTTCGTAGCTTGCGATTTAAACGCTGCAGTGGGACGTATTTTTTACATATCCAACTGATACAATTTACCAGCAGATTGGCTATTCTACAGAGTTTATTGTTTCCGTCTCGCGGAAAAATGCTGGGAAAGTCACCGCGGTAATTATTTGATAAAAAATGCGTACAAATTATGTTTCACGACAATTTTCACCAATAATAGAACTCCGTTAAATCTTTGCTTCTGAAACTAATTGTTGTCAAAATTACTTTACTTTGGAAAAAGTTGAATCATAAAGGTAAGTTAGCCGCTTATTTTGTATTATAATATACTCTCTTTCACAACTCTGTTTCTCTTTAGCCTTCCGATAATCACTTCGCCGGTTGTACACGGAAACTTTTAAATGGAGGTAAGATTATGTTACGTTTGTTGTACCTCTTATTAAACAACGTATATAACTTCGGTCTGCTTTCAGCCGAGGCCAATGAATGTAGTCCGAAATCCGAAGGGGTGAAAAATCGAATTTTTGCGCCGCGAATACGCTCGGGGAAATCTGTACCTCGAAAAAATATTAAGCCTTCGATAATTTTACTTGCAGGATCAATTTTCATTCGTTGTCACGTACAACAAGGGCGCAGTGGTTTCATATACGTATTATTATTTTTATTTCATTTTTTCAAAATTTCACAGACATGTCCTTTACTTTTTTAATCTCATTACTAACAAGGGAATTCCGGACCAAGGGATCCGTCTGCTTGTAACGTTCCTTTTTCTTTTTGGGAAGTCATATCGTGGATCGAATGACTCGGCAAAAAATCCGTGCCTCTTACGTGGATCGCGAAAATAGCGTTACAAAACCAGGGTTAACGAGCCTTGTTCAAACGTCTTCGGAATTGGAAGTTTGACCTTATCCGACAAATGGCTTCCGGTTTATTTTAAAGTGCTAGTAAGCATCTGAAAGTTTCTGACGAGCCACGTTTTCAGTTATAAAAAAAATGTTCGACTCCAATTACCTGCAGTAGCGAACAGCGAGCGTTCCTATAATTAAGGTCGGGGAGAAACTCGGAAAGACGAAAAACCAAGTCGAGAAAAATAATAACTCGATAAAATTTCCCAATACCTCAGCTAAATTCAATAAATTCTGTTATCTCCCGAATCTCGAAATCGTTTAAACATCTACGGAACGATACGCTTCAATTTCCTTCATCGCAATTCAGCTCGTATAATTTAACTGTCCAACCAAGTGAAAAGTTGTCGGTATATATGTGCCCACGTGAAGGGAAACGGGTGTTGCATCGTATTGTTCCACCTGTTAAGTCTAAAGTATGTAGATATCTCTGTGGGGAGATAAATTTGCTGTTGCACTCTCCCTAGTTGCAGACAATGCAATTGCAAAATACGTAGCGTACCTTCGGAGTCAACCGTTCATTTACATTCCTCCAGAGACGCGAGAGTTTGCACGCATTTTCGACACTCTCGCACATAGTTGAATGAAAATTTCACCCCTCCGAGTGGTGTCACTGTCAGTTTGAAATTTGGGTCTCGGAAATCCTGACCTTCCATTTATTTATCGGCCAGTTTTTTTGGCCGTCGCTCACGCGGGTCTGAGAGATGAAACTAATGAAAAATCGTTTGAGGAGTGACAGAATCGAGGCTTGCACTCGGGGTGTCAAGGGTTGGCTGCAACGCTCGCGATTTCGATGCTCCAATCTGCCGATGTCATTACATAATCACCGACGATAATGACGATGATGTAGCAGTGCCGAAGCAGAACCGCATTCCACGGCTTAAGATCGCACTCTGACCTATCATCTCGGCTTTGGCTGAACGCTGCTTTCGATCAATCGATAGACGTTAGGCGGTTAAGTGTTTGCTCGTGTCGTTATCCCTCGGGCAATTTACCTCCCGGCAACGCGAGATGTTGAACGTTGAACGGTCGACACCTACACGCGGAACTGTTCAAGTCTGGAATTAAGCGATTCAAAGTACAAGGAGTGGTTTTTTGCCGGTCAGTAAATTGAGCCTCTAGAAAATGTCAAGGGCGAGCGAGAAGCTCAGGAAAAACACGGCCTGTACGTACCGGCAAAGTGCGAATTTAGCTCAAGCTGTTTTGTGCACACTAAAGCTGACTGCGTGATTCGTTTTTCTCTTGCGAAATGGCTGTGATAAAAGTCGAGTATTAAACTCGGCAGACCTTGGCTGTAAATGAACAGTGATTAGCTCGCGAACGACGCGTCTGCGAAAAAAAAAGGCGAGCAGAGGAAAGAAGCTTTGAAAACGTAATGGAAGTCGGGATAAGCCGGGTGGTGAAAGAAGAAAATAAATAAATAAATACGATGAAACTTAGAACTATCAAACTGAGCTAGATGTCTTTTACTGAGGAAAAATTGCCATCGTTACAATATTTCATTATTGCTTACATTTTATAGGTTGATTACGAGAGATTACTTGACAAAAAATTTTACTTTTATTAAATGGTTTCTGGCAATTTCTGCAATCCAAAACGACTTCTCGTGACTACCAAGGACTGCTAATGCAGAATTTTATTTCAATATTTCTGATTTCAGTGTAATTTCGAAAATCACGAAATCATTTCGAATGATATTGACACCAGGATTCTTTGAGTGAAACACCCTTTGTATCAAGCTTGAGCTTTGATTGTACACGAATCGGATTTTGCTGGTACGGATCCTCTTATAAAACAAGATGAAAGGAAAAACGTTGCTAATTACAAATTGATGGAACAATTCGCGGAAGCTCAACCTTGATACTTGTACGGAACGTAGAAGGAAGAGACGATTTCGAGGCAACGGTGTGAGATTAAAAATTAAGCCTATGTATACGTAATGATTTTTCGCCCGATACGTTACCAATCAGTTTAAAATCGTGTCAACCTGGGTGTGAAATTTTCAAAAGGCAAATAGGCATGGGTAGCTGGCGATGAGAAAATTAGTCTTAAGAGAAGTTTGATTATTCAGATTACCGGCAAGGAACTCTCCAAGCTAATCCACGTATTTTCTTACCAGGTATATAATTTCAACCCAGGGATTAAATTTCACGAAGGACAATTATTCCTTTGTTCCCGGCTGAATTACGTCCGGCCGACTAATTGCAAGACGGCAGATCCTTCAACCGGAATACGTAACGAGAATTAAGAGGCGAAAAAATATTTGGGACACACAACGTCCGCTGTTTTGGTTTCGGAAAATCACCCTGAATCCAGACGCGAAACCTTCAAGATCTTAAGGTATTATTTCTTCGGCAAACACGCGCGGCATTGTTAATGTTTCGAGGCATAGTATAAATAGCTTTGGTATCGCTCACGGCAATTCCCTTGTACACTTTGTAAACCGGCATTTAATTACAGAGACGAATCACCGCCTCTCGTACTTTGGCGGCTTGGCAGGATTGCTGGGCGATATTCTCGTGAATAATCTCCGAGTTTATAATATAAAATCAAAAGTTGTTATTACCTTGTCAAACTTTCTTGTTTGCCCGTAATGGAGTATTTATAAATCGCAAATCTTCGCGGGCTTTTACATCGCTCATTTTTATTACCTGATACAGCCGAATTTTCTCCGACAAATCAATTACACAGAATTTTATTCGCAACTATTTCGCAATATTTCACGCTCGTTTCAAATTATCCAAAAATTTCCATGCCATTTCGCACGACGCGCGTTAAAACTTTTGATAAGAAATAAATAACTACCTTTTGACGAATTCCTTGACGTGAGAAAATTGAGCAAAGTTTAACAGCAGATGGGCCCTCGGTGTAAAACTGACGACCAAAGTAAATTGTGAAGGGGAAAAATACGACTTCGTAATCATTGTCATTACTGAATTCCACTCTAATTGGATAATTAACGTGGTACCCTGACAGCGAGGTATGAAATTAGTGTCCTAAATTTGTGACGAGGAAGAAAAATAATTGATAATTCATGACGTATGACGTGTGTTGAAGCTACGTTTATTAATTGATTTTCGACGCTTATGCATACATGAATAGTTATCATAAAATGATGGACAGCTATACAGTTTAATTGAGTTAATTAATCGAATTCCTGACGGACCGTGAGGCCGTAGCTTCGCGAGCCATTTGAAGTAGAATATTTGCGGAGCAAAAACAGAGACGTAAGTTTCTCATTTCCTTTCATTTTTTATATCAGGTCTATACATTTTATACAGGTACGTAACAGCTCTGTCAGCCCTCAAACGCAATTTCTGCTTCCCTTTTAAATACGCGCTTCCCTCCCACTGTTGACTTTACAAACTCAAGTGAAACTCGGGCTGAAGTAACAGCGTAGTGATTTTTTTCTCTCCCAATTTTTACCATACAGCCTTGCAGGCTCTGCCGATCGCTAATTTTGTATCCATATTCATCAAATTTTTTTCCTCACTGCGTTGAAAAAGGTGTATAAAAAAAGTGTTTGCAAAAAGTAAAAAATAAAATTTCATCGTGATTTGTCTGTTCTTCTCGTTTTTTTTTTCCTCCTCATCACTTATAATTTTCAGTCGCAATCATTAATCACGATTAATCTATTCTTTCAACAATCCACGTAAATCAATAAGCTCGAGACATTGTGTCATCTGACTGATTGCAAGTGATTTTATTTTACCCACAGGTCCAATTTACAATTAACAGTACCTACAGCCCGCAACAGACTTTGATATCTGTCGTGGACTGTCATCCATCAGTTTCAGCTTTGTGGAGCTCACTTCCAGCGCTTCCGGTATTCCGGTCATTTGGTTCATAATTGCGCTCCCTCTCCCCCTTGCGTTTAATTACTTTCGGGTGCAAAACCGACCCGGAAAATAGCCGAGCATCCCGCTAATACTCCGATCAATTAATCCTTGAAAACCTTGAAATTCATATGACATTACCGATATTCGATCATAATTATCAACAGAATTTTAACCACGTTGAGTTCGTGAAATCATTTCGAATATCTGCGATGACGACGTATCTGCGAAGAGAACACGCAGATGTTCTTCGGTAGTAAAAATCGGTATCAGATAAAAACGACGACCTGACACAGCTGCCGCCGTAATGTCGAGCTCTTCGACTCAGCAATTTTCCACCATCCAGCGATCGGGTACAAACGTCGTCTGGCTCGAAAGCACATCACGCGTAATTTGTCTTCTAGAATTTTCAGCCCGATCGGCAAACGTCGATTCCGCCGAATTTGCAGTTACCAGCCAGGGAATTTCTCAATTCAATTCGTGAACGGAACTGTTTTCTTAAATTGTCGAAACACGCGATTCGGTCAGACCCTCCCATTTCACGACCCAAATTTAAATCAAACCCTCGTGCAGGTATGTATTATCCACTTTCCTCCAAACCTTATCCCGCGAATTTCAAGCATCATTCTGTCATTGTAACAGAGCGTTGCGACGGCTCGTTTCGAAATTAACGTGGGCGCGAGTTGGAAATAAATTGCAACTGTCTGCCAATAAAGCAGTAGCAGCTTGTCGTCGAGTATAGGCGGTAGATATTGCATAATGAAGAAATCATTCACCGGAGGGTGAAAGTGTATATAAATATTGTCTGCCGTTGTTCGAAGAGTGATTAATGAAAATTCAATAACGGAACGTACCGCGGTGAAAAATGATCGATTTACGAAATAAAGCTGATCAGCAAAAATTGAAGGAGAGTAGAAAAAGCCGATTCGATAAACGATACTACACAATGGCTGCACCGCGAAGTCGTAGGTAGAAAAGCGTCTTGGCGACTCTCCTCTTTAGAATAATTGATAAATTGATTCAGTGCGCCGCCTTGTTGTTTCCGTTGATTTCTACAATTGATTAAAATTCTACAGTCACAACTCGTATAGTTCAATGACGGAAACTAATTTCGTTTAAAAGCGGGTTCAACCGCTTGACGTAATTCAGTTTCAAAATTGATTAAGATACGCGTTTGAACCGTACTGCGGTTGAACCTGAAAATCATCAACTTTCATTATGCGAGTTTACATTTGGCTAAATAATTCGTACGAAACGCCAACGACGATCACAATGTTATAATTACGGTTAATCTGATTATTTATCCCACACACCTCTGCCGTGTGGGGAAATTGCACAAGAATATCGAGTCGGGTGTAATATTTGGTACGTTGATGGCTGTGCTGTTTCAGTCTTTTACGACCATTTAATACAGCAGCGAAAGCTGAGAGAGAACTTTGTCGCAAGTAAATTTCAACGACTAGTTAAATACAGTTACGAGCTTTCGCGGTGCCGTACGAGATTTTGATATATTCTCCCTGCCACGGCCATCACTGAAATACTCGTAGATAATCCACGTCTCACAATTCCGTTCAAGTTTTACTGCACATTGCATACGCGTAAACAGTAATGTTTATTACATCGGACAATTTTCAAACGGCATGCTTCGCACGGTTGGATTATCCAGTTGTGAGCGAAATTCGAAGTCGAGTACAATATTTAACTCTGTGAAGTTTTGGCACGAGTTTGTATTTTGCACCAACAGAGCTGAGATGGCTGAAAATTTTCTCTCTCGACTTTCTCCTACAGCTGCACCTTGCAATCGAGTCAACATAGTTTTTAATAAAGATGTCACGCGATTCCTTTCTGTCTAATTTATTTTTCTCTAGTTGCAAAACTCTAAAACTGTAAAACATCTTCAGACTACGCTTTAACGCCCTATACACATAGACTTTGTATTTACAGCACAAACAACTTGAATCTTAATTAAAAACTTTTCTCATGCAAAAGTCCTCGCTAATCGGTTGAATCTTAAACTTCGTTTACAACTTAGTTCGAAACGTAGGTTAAACGGAACTGCGAAATTACCTGCATAAATCGCATAAATGCACAATTTCAAATCGTGAAATTATTCGCCGGTAGATTAGAACAATACCCGGGGAGGAGATAAATAGTTGAATATATTATCCCCGTACCTTTCGCCAGGATTGCAAAATATCACGATGCGTGCAGCGGCGCGGATTCGTCACGTGTAACTTGATCCTCGTAATCACGGGAATTAATCAGGCCCTCTGCCGTTTACAGATCCGTTTTGCACGTATAGACTTACGTATATCAACGTATATCCAAGGTAGAAATTGAGTGTAACCTGGACTTGACGAACGGAGGCTAATTCAACTGGGACATGCTCGAGTCTCTTTTTCTTCTCATGTGCGCAAAAACGTATATTTATTCAATCGTCATTTTCACTCGATTTAATAATTGTACCAAGCTGTTTCACCTGTTCTTTATTGGTGCCTAAATGATGAATGAAAAACAGAGTAGGTTATTTAATTATAATACACTGAGAAAAATTTCATTTCTTATTTGTAATCAGGAAAATTCGGTAAAAAACGTATCGTTAAAAAAAACTGTTTGAATATTGTTGAAATTACGAAAAACGAGGTACGCGTAACTATTTTGCCCTATTAACGATCTTTTTTTGGCAATTGCAACGCAAAATCAGTTTGTTCGGTTTAATCTACTTTTTTTGGTTCGATAAGGTTTTAACATCAATTTATTGTTGCACAAGCATTAAATTTTCGGAACAGTTACAAGAAAATACAGTAACAGTGATGATAATGAGAAAGAATAGTAACGGATACTAGACTTCCTGGTAACGGCCACAAAACTAATTTTCTTTTTCTACCTAGAACGATATTTTGTCGATTGTGGTAAAAAATGAAAATAGTCAAGGACTGAGCGGTAACCGCGACTAAACATTTCTCTCAGTGTATAATTAACAAAGAGATCGCCGTGTAAGCACAGAAAATGCGCGACAAGACGTAGCGCAATTTTCTTCCTCACAACTATTGAATTTTTCCGCTCATCATTCGTCGAGGACGTGATTTCCAGTCGCCGCAAACCGAGAGCACGTATACAGCGGCCTGCAGAACGAAGGACGAAGGACGAAGGACGAGGGACGATGTTTCACCTGGTACTCGGTGCGAGTCTCACCGCGATACCCACGTATATTGTAATATAATAGTATCATCGACATTGGGAACGCCCTTGCTGAGTGGAATAGAATGTAGGTAGGTGTTCCACCCCGATCATTGGCATTGGAAACGGCACGGATAGATTACAAGGGCTGCGCGTGACATTCGCCGGCTGAAGAGAGACGCCGAGGCGTGCCTACGTGTCCGACCTTCGGAGAGTAAAGGGGGTTGGTTTGATCAACAGGCGTGACGAGATCGGCGGCTGAGAGACTGTTAGGCACGCGTGACATCCGCTGGCTCGTACAAACTGTATGTATAATGTATGTGCATATACGTAGAGGCATGTGTGAGGCATTCCATACCGATTCGACCTGGGTCTAACCCTCGACCTATCAGATTCGGTCCATGATTTTTCTTTTGTCGATTCAACTCTAAAAGGCGCTCGGATTCTTGAGTCGCATTTTTAAAATAAAATAAAATAAAATTTCATTATAATTTTTCCAAATGAAAGCATCTTAAACTCAAATTCTAAAATATCTTTCGGACAAAGATGTTTATATTTTGCAGAAATTATAAATAAATCAAATATTATTTAAAAAATGTAGGACGCATATCTCTTCGTATCATTCTTTACAATACCTGTAAATGAAACTGGGAATGCCAGCCGGATTTTCCACCCTACCATCTGCTGGATACATATTACGAGTCAACAATGTATGTCATTTGCAAACAATTAACGGGCCACGTGTAACGAAGGGATCTCTACGTGTGCGCGATAAATTTCTACCTCCAAACTACAAGGTGCATTGGTAGGCAGTTTTTAAACCTGCCGCTGCACAACGGGGTCACAAAGACCCCGACAGATCACAAACTGCGCAGCGTAGGAGTTAATTTTGGATCCGAAAAAAAATTTCTCACATTCTAGTCTCTGATGAAACGTATGGAAATTGAAAATATTGAGCAACTTTTGCACGTGAAAAGCATAACGAAGGACCCTATGTTGTCCTAGATAATTCAGTAAGGAGAAAAAGGAAGAACAACATTTTGGGACCGTCAAAGATCGGGTCGCGAGATGACGCAACGGTTCCATTCGTTCGGCCTTCTCACCTTCCCTTTTTGAATTTCCCTGAATTTCCCCGAATTTCCATTAGGCGCCTCACGCACTCGTGCATGTGGATTCCAAAGCCCAACCTGTCGATTGAGCTGTTCCATCAAGCTCTGTTCATTACGTCAAGCTCGGGCTTTCGTGGCCTTGCGAAATTCTTGGCGGAAAAGTGCAGCGACGTCAGGGTTGTCATGGTTACCTAACCGTAGGCAAGCCGCACTAGTGAATTTCATTACATGGGGTAATTTTGCGTGCTGTTCCCGTAGGTGGAGGCGGTGATAGAGGTTCTAGTAGGTAAAGTCTTCGAGGGTTGACGGTTGTTACCGCAATGTCTAGTTCCTGGTCATGTGGACAATATCAACCCCGGGGCATCAAGCCTGCAGGGCATACAAGTGAAAAGAATAATCGCAAAGTCTTTCTAAAGCAGAATTCTGACAGTCTCGAGAGTTCGAGTTTGCATTCGTCTGCAGGTGACGTCTACTTTTACGGGATAAGCGTGAATGAAGTAAAATTTCAGGAGATCAGAGGAGTATAAGAATAGAAATTAGTCGATAGGCTGATGCGCGTTATAAAATTTTTTTGCAAATAAATTACTTTTTCAGGAGCAGTTAAATTATACGCTGTATTTTGCCGAGTTATCAATCCTGCCGTGAAATCTTTCTTTCGCAAAATATGCGGGGAGTTTTTTTCTCAACTCTTCTTTGGGATAAAAATAAAAAAAAAAAAAAAAAAAAAACACAGCAAAAAAAGCTTGCGAAAAACGTAGACAATGAAGAGCTGCAGCCTGCAGGATTCTGGTCGAACAGAGGATGAAAATTGTAATTTGCAGGTGAACGTACGAAGCGATGGTGATCCCCGAACGTTGAAATTTCGAATGAGAATATATTTGATCTATGTAAGATCGCACGATGACAACGAGTGGGTGTGTTTCAATTTCACATTACCAATTACGTTGACTACGGTTGGCTGGATTGCTGCTGCACAGGGTTTGTAGTTGAACGAATGAAGTTACTCAGCTGACTATATACGCTGACTGCAGCGAAAGTAAATATTGAATTTGATCTCGAGACAGCTCTGCGAGCTGGTTATACGTTGCACGCATTCGGTTAACTACCTTGAGTAAAGTTTATCCGACACGATGCAGCTCGCAGAGTCAACATTGCAATTTCCACATGCCCGCTGCTCGTGTACGACCCCAAAACCACAACCTAAGTACTAATTAAATCATTCCTCCTCGTCTACCCTTTTAGCCGCGGGCTATTTATAGATTCTCGTTTTAATCGCCATTTTGAAAGGTAGAATTACGCGCGTCGCACTTTCCCTGACTTCTAGTCTTTGTTATACAGCCAGTGAACTCGAGTGAATAATGATCTTTCAACCATGCTGTTACAGCTTCTATAGCTGATGGTGACATTTTTACATCAATTTATCTCGAGGAAAATAGATATTTTACTTCGTCAACATACCGCAGACACAGAAACGGCTGTGTAGAAATTTCACTTTTTCGAATAGATCGTAGGCAAATCCGCCAAATTGACGAAAAATACACTCTCATTGTAAGAGTTAGCCGTTGAAAAAATCGAACTATTTATATCGTTTAGCGAAAGGAAGCAGAATAGTGATACTTTTTTTGATGTATTTTATGACGCAGATTGTAGAGTCGTGGTGGTTTCGCGTAGTCTGTAGTAGAGTAAACCTTTAGTTGGTAATAAAAATATGTCAGTTTCAAAGCCGAGGTTAAAAAAGCTAACGTCTGTTTGGATAGATGGAAATATTTTACGACCCATAAAGAGTAACAATTCGTTTCTGTTTAAATTTCAATGAAGATGTATAATATATCGAGTTATAGATACGTTCCAGCTTCCGACCAGCCATCGATCTCCACAAATCATCTTGACGAACGTTGTTGATGTAAAATAAATCGAAGTGTCCGTCATTCCGAGGAAACGGCGTTTCGGCTTCTTTGAAAAATACCGCAATTAGTTTAGCTCTGCACTGACGCGTGTAAATGATGAAACGAAATCCTCAACAGGGTCTGAACTTTGCGAGACCTCAACAAAGTCGAGGAACTTCACTCGCTACGTACGTCACGTAAGGCGGGAGCCAACTTGAGACACGCGATGCTGTACGTAAGAAAAAAGCTGCAGCTTTTGCTTGCTCTGGATGCCGCAAGAGAGAGATGTACGCTACCTCTGAAAATAATTCTTCGTTACATGATTTTAAGCCCGCAAGCTTTAAGTCACTCGCTGATTGAATTACCGCCGTCTAACTGCGCCACCGCATTAAATACGTTTAGCGATGAAAACTTCATCTGGATTTGCGGCCAACCAGAACGAATACTCGTTACAACACGACGGACCCGTTGAATGACGATTAAGTCTAGACTGCAATTTACCATTTTCCAAAAAAACGTCGCCCTTGGGTATTCATGATACTTTGAAACTGTCGGTTCGAATGCATAGAATCTGTGCGATGCTGTATTGATCTGCGATCAAGTTACTAAATGTGATAAAAAAATGTCTAATTGCTGATCTAAACGTCGATGAAACAGATGTAAAAATTCCCTTGTGCAGAGATAATTTCAGCAGACGACCAGCACGCAGCAGTTCCTAATCATCGTTGAACCGGAATGATTTTCAGAAAGCCTGGAGAGCTTTAGTCGAAAGGTAATTCTTCAATGCTTGCTCATTTCTCACTCGAGATCGTGATCAAGGACTCTGGATTTTCACTCTGTAGAAATAACAGAGCTGCTCGTGTACGTAAACACGTACGACGTCGCTTTCCAGACGAGAAATTCCGCGAAAATGAAACTCACGATAAACAAGAGAGGGGCGAGAGGAAAACCTGCAGAATCTTTTCGGGCTGGCAGATGTTACTGGACCAGTAAAACGAGGATTCGGGGGCAAGAAACGTTAAGGGTGACTCTTGCTGCATGTTAAAGGGTCCTCTAAAAGCGAAAGTCGTTCAAGCAGGCAGCAAGGTATGAATTTAAGGACGAATGGACCGTACTGTCTGAATTTTGAGTTAAAGGAAGGGAGAAATATCGTTGAAAAACATATTATATACATTTGGATGTACGGTGAGAAAGTTGTTTCGTTCGCGTTTATTCTCGCTGACGCAAATAAGATAGCTGGAGATTTTTTAAACCGTTTTTTTCCGTCGTTTTTCTGGCTTTTGATTCAGACGGTACAGGATTAGAAAAATTTAAATAAACATACCGTCACAACAGATGCATTTTATATTTATGATATTTGTTATATTTCGGAATTTTTATACAAATTGTATTTTGTACTTTTTCTTTCATTAAATAATACATTAAAAAAAAATGGTTACATCAACCCAAAAATATTGGTGAACCTGCCGGGACATTTTTTTCGTTCTAATCGCGTACGGCCAATTAATTCAGCTATTGCTCGTATGCCGGATAATTGGAATAAAAATATTTTCTGTTTCCACAACTACATTGCGCGCCAATTCGCCACTTTCCCAAAGCGAAAAAGAAAAAACGCCCGCCTCCTTATTGTACAACTGATTGCGAATGGTGTAAAAAGAAAAGTAGCAGATATGTGTGGATAAGAAATTCTAGATGTTTCCGCTCGTGTGAATCCGACCCCCGCTGCCGCCTGCATCCAAGAATTGGCTAGACTTGATTCAGTGGATAAATGACGAGGGAGAGAAAGGAACGAGTATCAAACAAACTCAACAAATATTGATGCCGGTAGCTGACCATCCGAGGATTCGTTGAACGATCCAGGTCCACGTTACACGCCTCGAGGGCAGAAGTCGTACTAGTGAGGAGGTGAGAGGTTGAAGAGACGAGGGTTGATTTCAAAGGCTGTGTAAACCATTGCCGGCGGAGTGTTTTTTGTCCTGAAAAAAGGGTTGCTGTTTTTGTTATTGTATCGTTGCGCGTGTTGCAACACCGCGAAAAAACGTTTCATCACAGGAATTTTACACCGCAATTGACAAATCGTCCTGTTTCCGCGGAGGGATCAAGTGTTGACAGGAGTCCGGTGCGCTCGGAAATTATAAGGATGACCGGCGATTTTTCGCGAATTTTCATCGCCTACCATTAAGCTTCATTTTTCATGCTCAAAGTCGGCGCGGACTCGGGATAAATGACTGGGTACGAGAAATAAGGCTCGACAAACAATCAAACTTGAAATTGCGAAAGCTGATGAGCCTGGGGTATAAATCCCTGGTTATAATAACACCGGTTAAAGTTATTCCAGTCAGAGATAATCCGGTAGAACGGATTCATCCTCGGTCTTATTATTCAACGACGCGTTTCGATTTCCCTCAAAAATGACTTTGAAATCTGAAAATTAAATCCCCCCCCTCCCCGCTCAAATGCTACAGGTCATTTATTACACACGTTTGAAATCAGCTCTTGGAAGCTGCGTAATATAACAGAAGCAGCTATTACACCAGCGAAGGCGTGCAGACGGGTGAGAAATAATAAATCGACGAATCAGAGCCGCAGAGAAAGGAGACGGGAGCCGTAAACGACGCTCGTAAACTCGTTTATGTGCATCACATATCGCGAATACGATTTCATCGTACTTAGTTATGACCTGCGCCCACAAGCAGGTGAAATAGAATGCGTTTCATTCGCTGAAATTGCAGCGGCGGAGAGTCCGGTTTTTCAATTTACTGGAACAGACCGGTAAATAGAACGAAGTGCTTGAAGGAAGCTGAGAATCGTCGGAAAAGTCGGAAAGCTTCGCGAATGCGCGTGATACGATTGGCGCTTTATACAGCTCAATCTACAGTCGTAATTCCACGATGGCATTTGATTCGGACGTGTAATAATCGAATAGTCGCCCCTTTGACAATTAAAAATAATAGATCCCGGTGCGGCAAAGTGACCGAAGCGATTAAGATTCGGTGGGTAATTTAGTCGTCGGAGCTGCGCTGCTTAGGCGGCTTCAAATTTAGGGGATGAATCCAGTCTGAAGCGCGAGCAATCGGATCTTTATCTGGCAAATCGTTATACCTTATAAACGTATATCTATACAAAGTTTCTCAGCCGTCGAAAGGCCTTCGAATACGTCTGAGCCAATCCAGAAAACAGAGGAGTCGGATAAAATTACCATATATACGTTATACACTCTTTAGATTAGAACGGTTGTTTTTTTTTTTTTTTCTCTTCTCCACATTACCGTGCCTAATGTGTTTTTCATGCCGCAGCGTCTTTGCGCCGGCGAATATCGTCGAAAAAGGGAGACGAAGAAATAAGATGAAAATAAAAAGCACAAGCACGAAACCCCCCGCGGGCCGAAGGTTCTCTGGCTGATTTTTTGGCAAGAGGGGTAAAAAAGAGCGGGCAAAAATGGAGAACGAAAAAGCGAATACAGCGAGTAAATTTGATAATACCGCAACCCCTCACGGCTGGTTCGGAGAATCACTCTCGTCGTTTAATCGCGAATTGCATACACAGGCAGAAAAATTCAGCAGACCGCTGCCATTCAAAGGCTTCACCGTATAAAATATAGGCCGACGGCTCCGCCGCTCCTACTTTTTCACCCGAATTCTGGTCGCGAATAAAGCTACTCGCAATACGATATATTCCCAATCCCCCAGAGGATTCTCCAGACTTGGCTACACTCTCGGTTGGCAACAGGTGCTCCGTAATATTATCGGAGAATATTGGCGAGGGGTGCGAATCGCGATCGCCTTTCTAATGAAATCCGCCAAATCTAAGTCCGCAGACAGTCTGCACGCCTCGATCCTCCCTCTGCAGCTCCGTAAAGAGCCGATCGAAGACCAAAGATTATTTCTGCGAACGCTGAAGGGAATGTTAACATTGCGTCATCGGCTTTACAAGACCGATTTATTGGGACCGCGTTTCGATAGCCGAATATTCCTCAGGAGACAAACGCGCCGATCGAGTAAGTGCCGATTAAACTCTTGATGTTGCCGATCAAACCCGCTCGATCTTGACATCCTTCCAATCACTCGGAGTACTTGCGCGATTGACTGCACTCGGGAGGCTCGTTTCACGGGATCTATTCGATTTGTAATAGTCTGGACATACGCACGGGTCCCACGCGGTAATAAGATACCAATAAACAGCGGAAATAACACCCGCCCACACCTGTAGCCCCATTGAGTCATACCGGATGAAAGACCCTGCAGAATCCGGGGGGAATTGGCTCTGGATTCAAGAAACGTGCGAACAACGTAGAGAAATTTATTACAAAAACGAATCCCATCGTATTTTTTTTTTTCTTCCATGTACTTCAGTGTTCTATACCGTGTGAGTTTTTTGTGGCAGATTTCAAAGCGTCAATTTACCAAACAATTTTACCCGTCGGAATTTCTGTTGTCGAAAAAAGAGTATTGTTCAGAGCAGTTCAAATTCACTTTCATTGTAAGATGATTAATTCCGTTTAAAGACTATTTGTCACAGAGTTACCGAAACTCTTTTTTAATATATCGGCATCGTCAAATAATTAATTTTACAACGTTGCACCGGTACTGATTACGATCAACAAATGGCTACGTTGGATCGACTGCCGTAAAATAAAAAAAAAAAAAAGAAACTCTGTTGCAGTGGCTTTGCAGAAAATAGTATTTCGATTGAAATAAGCAGCGGTGAAGGGAAGTGGAACAAATCTACTAAATTTAAAAAAAAAATTTCAAGCCATTCGAAACGCAGCATCGACATCTAATTAAGCTAAAGTTTGCAAATCCAGTATGTTCTATTTTTGTATTTTCAAAGAGGTCTTCGTATAAGTTTACGAATATGATAATTCAATAAATCCTAAGTGCAGGAATACCTCGTCATGATCATTTTACATACACGCAGTATCGATTTTTGGCCATCAAACCTTCCTAATCCTAGTCGCGTTCTATATTTCCGGCATATTCATCGTCTCTACGACCGTTTCAACCCCCAGTAATAGCAATTCGGACGAAAGCGCGCATCCCGAAGTGTATCGATTCGCCCGTGGGGTAGGTCATGACGGTGCAGGGATGCAGTGCTTATGCAGTGGGTGCATGTTCCGCGGGTACGATATCTGAGAGCAACAATTACTTGAAAGCAGAGAAATTCCTCGATTCTCAGGGTTCCAACCTTCTCCGAATGTACAGACACGCGCGTTCCTAATTATGCTCGCATATTCGCGGCACGCTTCGTCCATTCGCGCGGCATCGTCGGCAGGCTTACGGAGGATAGTCGTATACCAACACATGTATAACTCATTCGTCAAGTCGCTTAATTAAGAGCTTTCAGTGAATAATAAAAGTCTCGCTCACTTTAAAAGATTTTTCTCTCCAACGGTACGAAATGAAATTCCAACAATTTCGCGTTACTCGATTGCAGATAAATTTCCTCGCTGCGAAAGAATTTCGTCTCGCTGTTCCCCCGATAATTATGAATTTCACTTTGACTAAAAATCTTTTCTGCTTCGCAAGGATCCGTGTATCGATTCAAAATTTGTGACACCGACATACAGGGGTTAAGAGATCCCGAAATAGTATTTATTTATTTATTTATTTTTATTTTGTTTCTAAACAAAAACATTTTATTACGAAGTAGGTATATTTTATCGTATCGTATACATACGAGGGAGGTACGTTTTTTCCCGTTTCGGAAGAGTTGGGCGTGCGGTATGGGGAATTTCAGAGCGGCAATACAGCTTCTAAATTCCAAGTGTCGAAAGTTTCAAACAAATTTAATGAACCCTCAACAAGTTTGAACACGCGTTGGTAACACGCAACGAAAGTTTACGTGACGCGAGAGACGGCTGGAAGAATTGTCACCCTCCGAAATGTGACTGAAAGCGTAAGGTATGTAGAATAAATGTACGTGGGGTTATTCGTGCACACATATATTTATATACACGTATGTGATCATACGTATGATGTCGTTTCTTTTTCACAGTGTGATAAAATTTCCTCCCAGCCATTTACGCGCCGTTATCTCGACTGGCAGCTAGATTCGTAAAAGTGAAATAATCGTTGCTAGTGAAGATTTTTTTTCCCCCTCTCATTGTGAAAAATTCACAAGGGACGAATCGTTGCCTGGTGCGTTTGGTGAAATCAAGCTCAGCATCGATTCTTTTCGAATCATCAGTGAACTCGATATACGACTCGACGCCACGCAGGTTCGTTACTTATCTCGATCCAGCTACAAAACATTTTTATCTACATCCCATTTGTTTCAATTCAATTTTCTCCATCTCGTTGAGCATCTCTACCCTGATCCTAACGCATGGCTGGATTGATCGCGCGGTTGGGAATAATTGAATTCTAACCATGATCTGTCGAGTGAAATTTCCAGTTGTATGCAGGCTACTTAAACAGTCCTTAACTCCTTCCATTTTTTACTATTTTCAAAAAATATGGATCTGCAGGGTCGAAAATAAACTTGAGTTTTGTATCCATAATCAGAAAATCAAATAGATGTCATATACTTGCTATTATTTTTTGTTACCGTAAGTAGTACTATATTTTCTTACAACTATTATCATAATTTGATGTTGGCGCAACAGTGTATTTATTGATGTTAGAGCCTTATTTAACTGAAAAGGTTGCAGTCAGCTAAAGAAACAGCTGCATTGTTGTTGAAATAACAAGACTCTGTAAGTAATATCGACAACTGTAATCCCACTGAATAGTTACATGTATAAAATTTTTACCAAAATTTTCAATTACAATAAGGGAACTTTCATAAACCGCGTCGTTTTATTTTCACTACATTTTAGCCCCCTCCCTACGTCCATGAATCCTACCGAAACTCCCTCCCCCCCCCCCAAGTGGCTCTTAGCTTTTGAGTACTTTTAAATTTATTATATTAATAATTATTTGGCACATTTTACTTAAATCTACTATTATATATACATATATATATACAAAAATAAGTATATTACACATACGGCCTCCCCTTATTACCCCCCTGCGCCTCATGTGGTCCCTAAGTAGCTTTTTGTCAGCTCCCCCGCCCCGACCCTCCACTCCGCCTAAATGAACCACTTACGTAGTAGTTTATGAACGTTCCCTAACCGTAGAAAATGAAACTTTTCTCGTTGAGACCGTCCGGCGAATACACAGCGTACTCCGAGAAACACGAGATTCCTCGTTGTAAATTCACCTTCCAAGACGAAATGGCTCCTCGGGGATGCTGAATCCTGACCCCGGATACGAGCAAAAGATACCTCGCTATACGCGTGAGTGAATCGTCAACCTTAACGGACGTGTCACCTTGTCAGCCGAGATTTATATTCTTCGAGACTCCGGGCAAGAACGAGAGGCCTCTGCATTCCCCTTTTTTTTTTTTTTTGCGAACCTCCGTCAGCGACCCCGATTCTTCAAGTAAATGCGATTTGGCAATCAGAGAGTATCTTGGACTCGGATCTTTCTGCCAGTTTGATTCGTCGCGAGAGATCAGAGGGCGTCTTCGACGGTCCGCAGAAGTTTGACTCCCCCTCCCCCTTGCCGTTCCTCTCTCCGTTTCTTATCCTTTACTCTCTTTCGTATCGTAACGAGTAATTTTCATTTCTCGCCTTTCTTCTATCGATTTTTAATTCGCTGCTGGCATGTGCATGCATGTAACAGTTGATACCTTCAATTTATACGAGAGTCTGGACAGTGATGAATAGCGGTATGGAAAAGCTCCGATATCATTAGGGGAGTGCAATTGATCGATGGGATGCTGCATCAACTCCGTAAAAGCCTGATATCAACGACTTTGAATAACGCTGTACCGGCGGTAACATATACCGACGACAAAAAGCGAATGGATTCGGTATAGATTGAAAAGAAATGATTCCTAGCTTGCAGGATTGATTAAAAAAAAATTACAGTGATAGCAGCCGTTTGCTTGATACTTTTTCGATTAACGCGGAACTGATTCGTCGGTCGTTTGATTGCCGTTCAGCCACGTCCAATGACCGAAAGTAATGCGTTACACGTAGAGCTGGGTTGGCCGGATTATACCGAGCAATAAAATTCAAGTGATATAATAGCGGGACCCTCATTAAGTCTCACCTTAGCATTATATACGTTTTGGTATAGCCGTATTATGGCTCGGCACATTAATCACGACGGTATACCAAAAGCCAATAAGATAATTCCGCGGCGGATGAAAATATATACTCGATGGTTCACGGAGGTAGTTACAGAGGCGATTAACGACCTCGGTTTCGGGCAACACGGGTTCATCTTTACAGTAATTCGTTTTCAAACAATCTTTCATATTTCATGAATTACGGTCGAGTTCTTCTCACGACTATTTTTGTAGGTAAATTGAATGGCTGAATCTGATGAATTTATGACCGACATTGCGAGCTGTGGTGAGAATTGAAATCAGCCGTTGACTCAAATTTCTAAAACGACCATGCTGACGAATGATGGATAAGCAATTGAATTTCGGGGCTCATTTTCTATGACCGCGTAAAAATTCTTTCACCTGCAAATACAATGATAGATGTAAATGATTCCCACGTAGATCGTAGTTAGGTTTCATCTTTCCAGATAACATCCAGATACGGTTTTACCTTCAGGAAGCCTCAAGATTTCATTAGCTCCACGTAACGTCGGTTAGTCGTTTGGGTTCCCGCTGGGAATCGATATATGAAGCGTATCCTTGCGGTTAATGTACCAAGCCAGTAATTACCGGGAAAAGTTTACGTAACGTTATCGTAGGCGGATTTTACGAAGATTAAAAAACATTTTACACACTCTTCAATGGTAAAAGTAGGGAGAGCGTGAAAACTCATTGCGAAAGTATTTCGATGGTTTATTTCTTGCGTTTTCGAGAGACCGATTTTTTCAATCCTTCAGGATCAGTTGCAAGCTTCAAACGCTCGTCGATCTCACCGCAACGTTCTTATCTCAAGTCCCCAGGTGAAGAATCGACGAAAAATGTGAATCAGTTGACTATATTGATAGAAATTGCTCTGAATTGTCACAACGGCGCAAGTAACTACAGTGCCGAGAAAAAGTCGACCCGATAAGAAAACTCGATGAGGGATTAGAACCGACAAAAGAAGACGTCAAGCTCGAAACCGTCCGAGACACAACGCTTTTATATTCCAGTTGATTCACAGATGAAGTCGGGTTCTGAGCCGGGTTAGCTTAGCTCTGCCAGAAGCTAATACCGACCGTATTTCATTTTCCATGGTCGGAAAAAGGCGTGAAAGTAAAAAAGGAACTCAAAGAATGAGAAAGAAAGAGTCGACACATTCCAAGTAAGTCGTTTTTTTGTTCTATCCTTTTTTTTTGCCTCAACGAAATTTAGTCAAACTTTGGGATGTTCAAAATCAGTCATTACAGGTAATTAAAGCGATGCTGCAGCTTCGTGGGAATTAGGTTCGACTGATAAAGCGGGATCGTTTGATCCTGGAAATCATTTCGAAAGTCGAATGACGGCTTACGGAAAGTATGAATAATAAGGCGCTTTGTCTCAGGGCTGATTACGGTGTACGAGCAGGTCGCAAGCTCTCCGAGTCACCGCCATTCTTCGAACCTCCGTGAACCCTCGAGAGTCTCCTTAAGCCGCGGCCAGATGAAAGACAGTACTCGCCAGTCGGTTGGAAGACGGAAGCAGCCAGGGAATTCGCATTCAGGGACTCGACAATTTCGCGGGGATAAGGCTACCGCCAGGAAAATACCCGGCGGATGGTCGAAGAACGCTCCGGTCACGGGAGTCGGGAAACAAAACGTTTCTGGACCGCAAAATGCCGATCGCAGACCGTCTGAGCACTTACTGATTTAACTAGTGTTCACAAAGGAAGACCGCGAGTCGTCCGTTAATTAAACAGACCGCAATTCGCTTCTGGAGTTTTAATCCCTCAGATATAAGTTTGCGTAACTTTACGAAATTACGAGACAGTCACGTTGCGTGTTATTCTGCTTTTAGGGTCATGTACTCTGCATTCTTTCCGGAATCGTGCAAAGTACCTCAGACATTCACTTTTTGGCCCCTGAAATGCGGGAAATGCGGGAATAGAGTAACACGCGTCAAAAAACGACACATTTTTTTTACGACTCTCGGAATATGTGTAACTTTCCTGAATACCGTTGCTAAAGAGCGACGCACCGTCAAAGTTTGAACCTTTTTCGTTCGACTGTTTATTTGATATGGGAAGAAAAAGGTGAGCTTGCTCGGTCGGCAAAGGTTGTAGTACTACATGACCTTAAGTGTCGTATATTGCTTCTTGTTCCAATGGAAGTGTGACTTGAACTTGAATCGTTTGAGTTTTCGAAAAACGGAACGAAATTGCGGGTGGACTTTAGAAATTATAAGCGAATAAAGGAAAGACGTTAGAGGGCTGAGATAAAGGATCAAATTTGCATGTCGGAGTTCTTTCTCTTCCCGTTATAAAAAGAACGTTAAGTTACAAAGTAAGCCAACTTGCGATCATGGACCGCAGCGACACTCGAAAAACAAAATTATGTACAGAAGAATAAAAGCCGAGGGGAAACCGGCGTGCTTTGCATATTGTCATTATTATCATTATTATTATTATTCGACTTGGAAAAATTTAATACAAAGCGAAATACTCAAATACGCCGCGTGTACACGATTCACGAGTAGGTACATGTGTAATATCGATAGCGTTTGTAATCTGATTACACCGATCCCTCCACAAACCTTCGAGTATATCGATTGGCTCTCAGGCTTTGATCGTTTCCTTTTGAAATTATCGTTCAAAGACTCTCCTATTTATATTCACAAGCATTTCCAACCACCCACATATCAAATAACATTCAAGGAGAATGAAATTTATTTTCAAATGTTTTCTTTTGTCACGTGAATGATTTATCGGTATGAAAAGTGGATGACAAACGATAAATAAAAACACCCAAAGGAAAATACTAACGAGGTTGGTATTTTAACAAGGAAAACATACCTGCTTAACATCTCTTTGCGGTTATTCCATGTTTCGTTGCAATTATAACTGCGTTCTAAATATCTTATTTGCCACTTTTGATAATTGACTAACCTCATCTCTGACCATCACGCATGACGAGCAAGTAAAACAACCATCGGATGTCCATCATTTTTCCCGCAGAAATTGAGTTTCGCCTTTCGTTCCTTTCGCCATCTTTCCACCCCCGATTCTCTCCGATCGGATTTAATCGTCGATCCCACCCCCAAACTTGATCGCTCAGCCACTACACGATTACCTATTTATCCTCTTAAGCTGCTTTGGCCCGTCGATGCGAGTCGTCCAACAGTATCCGTAAGATGAAAAACTTGCGGCTTCAGGGTGACAGGTAAAAAACAATTACCGTCTACTCGTTATTCAACCCCTGGGTTGATCAATACCGTCGTACCTATACCACTCTCGGCACTTACAGGCAAACGTCAACCCGCCCAGATGTAATTAATTACCGCAGTATCGTTCCCGGACTATTTTACAATATCTCCGTACACGGTATTTCCCTCGTGAATTATTTTTTTTGCAACTGCGCTGGCTGGTTTTATTCTCAGTACTTTTTGCCATGCCTCTTTTATAACCAACCTAACCGTGAGACGAATAGGTTTTAAAGCCTGCCCGGCGACGTGTTTCGCAATCATTGATTACTCGCAAAATCGAGTTATACTTTCGAATCTGGAAGAAAATATGCGATTCATCGAGACGCGAACGTCTGGTTTCAAGACTGGTGGGTTCTTGTTTTTACAGAATATTCAGATCTGGAAAAAGTCGACGTTTCGACGAACTTCAAGATCAATGGCACAGATCTTCAAAAGTTTGTTCTTTGGCAAACCGCGAGTAGGTCTAAATGCTCGAGCTGTGCTGAAATACAAGAAGAACCATCAAAGCTAGTCAAAGATCAGAGGGTGGTCGAGTTTGGATGAAAATATATCAAGCATCCTTTACTCGCGTAAATTCGGTTCTTCATTTGTTCTCTTGAAAAAAAAAGACGCTCTTCTTTCTTTGCTCGAATGAAAGCCGTTAAGTCCACTCAAATCTTGACAAACTTCCAGACATTCCTTTTCTGCAAAAACATCCGAGCTCTGCAGACCGCAATTATGGGGAAACAGAGATGAAAGAAACTAAACGTGATCCGTAAAACGACAAGTCAGGAATCCTAATTTCCAAACTTCTACTCCATGTATTTTTAACAAGAACTTTTATTTCGGTGGGTGAAACGAGGAAAAACAACGCGTCATCGACTTGACGGAATTCTTTCCATCATACAGTTATGCAGAGCGACATGTTTGATTGACTAATTTGAATATCCCTCAGCGAAAGAGTCAAATTACGTATGCGTTGATTGTTCTAATCGATATTCACACCGTAACATGTTTGAATTAAACGTAACGTTCCAACGTTGCAAAAAAATGGTATTCGATCGATTCAACAATCACATTTCACTTCTCAGTGTAGATCGGTGAATCTGATTTAAATTGCGGGAAATTGAAGCTGGTCGTCGGAATACAAATCTTATCCGTATTCCGCATAGCCGTCTAAAAATTAGAGCTATTATGCGTGCAAAATGCGGAGCAACGTTTCCGGGGCATTGAAAATCCATCGGAGTGCCAAATCCGCGTTCGAATAACTGACAAGAAGAAAAATTACTCACGAGTCCCATCGAAGCGTGTCGCGATGGTGTCAAGAAAAGTATTCTGGGGGGCGAGGAGGCCCTTCCTGGCCGGCATTGGGGCCGCCCCGCCGCGCCGTGAGGCGCCTGCACCTGAAACAGAAATTTTCCTTCGAATAAAAAGTTCCCCCTCCTCTCATTTCCGCCCACATTCAGCGGTATTTTTCGCCGGAAAGAAAGTGGGATGTTAAAGATGGAAGAAGTGGATCGATCGGAAATTCGTCAAACGTCTTCTCTCGCCTTTATACGCTGGGACATCCGTCGATCCTCGCGCAACAGGCGACGCGTTATACAATACGAATGTAGGGTGAAAGAAAAAATAAGAATCAGCACTTCCCAGGTCATGAAAATCGCGTAAGGGGCTTTAATTCACACACGTCTGCTTGAATCTTCGATCGTGCAAAATTGTTGACAATTATACGGGTGGGGGAAATACGTAATATAAGAAAATAAAATATCTCGTTCTCGGCCGTTAATTAAGGATTAATTTTGTTAGTTGAAACTGTGGGGATTAAAAGAAATCTCCGACTTCCAGCCGTTCCGTTATAACTGTTACTCTGCTGCTGGCCCTGTTGATAATCATCGGGAACTTTTAAGCGGATTCAAACGTCTGCGAGTGAAAAACGCTGACGTTAAGAAGAGTGGGTAGATTTTTTTTACTCTTTTTCTTTTTTCTTTTCTTTTTTTTTTTTTTTTGTTTCTTACAGACATTTTTTTCTTGTTTCCTTTTCTTGGTTTACCGCACACCGACGCATTCTTCGTACCATCTAATTCATCCTGATGTAAATATTATAGGCAAGAAACTCACGCCGTAACGTATAAACCTGTTCTTCGAAAAAATTTGCGTTTATAATATGCATGCCTTAACTATCGTGCGTGTAACGGCTACTACAATATTATTATACATCAATTACGACGAGATGCGGCGACGCCGTAACGTTCCGGCTGCGAAATTTATAACGGGTGAAAAACATCCCGCCACTCAGACTTAATGACAATTTTTTTTTTTTTTTTTTTTTAACCCATTTGTAAAGTAAACCAGCTACCATGAATTTCGGTAATTTCATATGAGTTGGATTTGCCGGGGATTTTATTACTCTTTCACAACTCTGTGATGTTCGGGCAGCTTGATTCATCGCGGAGAAATAATTTGTTCAAAGAACGAAAAATTTGTCGCGTAAAAATCGTTGTCAGTTGCGGAGTTTTGAAATTTTCGAACGAAGATTGTGCGAAAATTTCGGATGTTTAAAACATCAAGCGCAAGAGTAACAATATTGCTTTGGCTCGATCATTGATTTGGTCATCTCTGAACGCAAATCGGTGAAAATTGACTGTTACCGGTGAATGCGTACCATTAGAATTTGCCGGTACGAATAAAGCAGCGAAAGAATCAGCGACATTCAGGCAAGAGGCAGGCCATTGATCCGTGACCGCATATTTGATTCGGCGCAAATATCAACAGAGGTCTGAAATAAACCGTCATGCGATATATCGATCTCACTAAAAATGAATGAAGCTTTTTCGCACCACTTAACATCGCGTCACGCATTGCCTGAGCACGTGTTTAATTCGAAGCTCCGGTTGTTGTATTCCGGACGATTCACGAGCATCGCCGACCACTTGGCAGGGCGTCAAAAATTTTAAACGAATTAAGTGTGCCTCTTTTGCGCGATCTAATTTTAACGCAACGTAGGCACAGCCGCTGATTGTAAATTCGTTGATAAGGTGTTTTCGTCAAGTTTTAACGCTCGAAATTTATGGAGATGAATGGATAATAGGCGTTATCCGCAAGGTTGGCAATGTCGGGACAGCCATCATCCCTTGTTTCCAACTTCGTATTAGCGCGTCTTAAATTGAAGCTTATCGTTAATCTCCGAGGACGGTGAATGTAGCGTGCATGCCGTTGAATATCCGCGACATCGCGAAATTAACCGTGATATCCGCACTGGGTTTATACGGCCTTTGAATTACCATATTCCAGAGTTAATTATCATTGCAGTACTGAGACCACGAGCGGAATTATTTACGATTAGTAGGTAAATCCTCTTCTCCGGACTAACCAGTCTTTAAACTTCCGGCAGTGCGCCGATCGTTTTTAGTGCCAATGATCGAAAAATGACCAAGTTTCTTCCGCCAAATGAATTTCGAGTGATATCACGAAGCGAATCATCGACTCGTCTTGCGACCATCGAAATAATCTCAGTGTTGTATAACCGCGGTCGTTGTAACAACGAATTGGAAGTCTTTGGAGGCTCGACTCAGACGGTGGCGAATCAAAATATTATTAGACGAAGGAGAAACGTGTTTCCGCAAGATGTGCAATTTCCAAACATGTAATCTATACCTAAAACATCTACGTATTTTATCCTCCTCTGCAGAGTTCTCTACCGGGTTTTAAATAAACCTCTCTCCCTGAAGGAATATCCCTCGCTGAAAACGCACGCGTTATGATACTTTCTTTGAGCGTGTTTAACAAGGACAATAAATAGCGCGTTAAAAAAGGGGGAAGAAACTTCAGCTCGTTTTTTCTGCAGCACAGATCGTAAGTTCTCCGGTATATTCTGCTCGGCCGTTTGTGAATATAAAAGTGCAAATGCAAAACACAAACACACGTATAGTAGTACAGGCGATAATTTACAGCATATAAACAATTATATTTACGCACGATCAAACCGTGGCCCTGAAATAAATTTTACCTTGACGAAAATCTATAGCTCGTATTGATACCCAGAAACTGCGAGCGTGTTGCGTTAATCAATCATTCCGAAACTTACGTCACATGTTATAAATGGGAATGCTTCCGATACGCGTAGAGCAGCCTGCAGAGATAATGATTTTGTCGAATGGATGAGAAGAAGCAGCGATATTCGATGATGCTTCGTATTTTGCTGCGCGAGGAAATTGGCGAGAAAAAGAAAAACAAAAAAGAAAAAAAAAAGAAATAGATATACATCGGAAATTGGCGAACGAAATGTTGATTCCAAATGATGAATCGGGGTCGGTGCGGAGAATCGGATAAGGCTGCAGTAGATATTCTCGGCAAAAGCTTTTTCAGATACAACCCATCGGACCGAAATCCCGTTTTCCCACCGTAATGTTAACGTACGCGTTCGTCACTATATCGATTCATTTCGTTACCCGTGCGGACGAAGCGGATGCGTTATCATTTTGACAGGGAACCCTCGACGAATATTCCCACTATTCCGAGTTTACCTCGGCGTAATTGACGCGCTGCGTTACGTTACACGTTTTGAATTCCCGGATGATGCGAGGCCTGCATTTGATTAATGAAATGTTTGACTTGTTGAACAAGCAAAATCTCGCTTGTCACATCAGCGACTTATAGCATCACTCGCGCCTTGAACAAACTCCAATTTAAGACGCACCCTGAATTATAATAAATATTAATTACGAATTTTAAAATACACAAAGAGAACAGCTCATGTATCATCATATCGAGGTTGTTGGTCGTAGGAAATAATTGCAGCCTTGATTGCGCGTCTTGATTATTATCGCTAGTTCACTTAACCGAAATCCTGTGGGCGTCCGAATGAAATCTGCCGGAACATGAAACGTCTCGGAGATCTGGCTGTACACAATACCCGCTACTGTCAGGAAGAACGTCTGCAGACGATGGGCAGCGCGACGTGAACAAGACGGTACACAGATGTGGGTTGTTTGTTCCGTACGCGTTACATTGTGTTCCGAGACTTTGTTCGACCCATTCAAGGCTCGAGGCTGTTTCTTCCACGGCGTGGATACAATGCGGTGCGCTTATATCGCAGGGCGTTAATTGAAACGCGCCGCATAATCGGCTGTATGCGGATAATCTGCCAGTCGAAGTTTGGAGGAGGCCGAGAAAAGTTGATACAGAACGTTGCTAGAACGAGGTGACGAAAAAAAGAGAAATTGGAAAGAGCTTGGTGGGCGATGAAAATATAATATTTTACGATCGTTGTGAAATATTATTCGAAAGGCTTGCTCTCGTAAAAACCTTTAACGATTATTACGCTTATTTATTGAATGGGTTATTTATAAGAGGAGAAAAAATAAACAACGCTGCGTAAAATGAACTCGCATGCATCTTTATATCTGTTATACCGTATTTGCATATTGATAAACCGTCAACAAGTTAACAATCTACATACTTTTGTTGATATGGCAATGAGCCCGCATGTGATCGCATCACCGTTTTCACCGTCAAACGTCAAATTTTTGACTAGACATATTTTTAGCCCAAAACAAACGAGGCCACCCACTCGACTTGGCAAACTTGTTTCAATCCCGCAGGTAAAAAAATTAACCATTTGGATGGCTTGGATCGAATACACGCACGATCATGCGGAAAATATTTTAATTTCAGTAGCGTTGAAAAAACTATCCTTTTTTTATATAAATACATAGTTCAAGGAATGCAATTCTTCGACATTCGACGATCTCTGATTCAATTTCCCAAAGTACTGCATTGAGAATATATATCAATAAAAGCTGAGTATAAATGTCCAAATTTTTCTTTGCAACGTAATGCGTTCCTTCGATCCAAACAGGTGCCTTAAGCTAGGTTTTTATGGACCGGTTGGATATATTTCGATGCGAAGTAGCGACAGTAAATTTAGGTCAGCCATGTTGGGTCAGCCGTAAACAGACGTTTGATTTGACAAAACGAAGAGCCGAGAGATTCGGAGGGAATTTTTTAAACGATCATCGTGAATCAAGTCGAATCACGGACGTGTAGAGAAAAGCTCGCGTGATCTTTCGAATTGCGAAGCCAACCGCGGCTCGACTTGGATTGGGGCCAGCGATCCGTATACAGCAGCTCCGTTAAATCACCGAGTTCGCGATAACTCTCATCTCGCTTTTCACCGATAATTTTCCGAGTTGACGATTGACGTGACTGTCATTACTGTTATTAACATTACACTTATAACCGTTTTCCCCCGCAGTGCATTTTCGCGAACGGGATGCGCGGCGAAACGTTTGTTCGCAGTGTAAAAACTTCGGAACAGTGATAGGCGATGAGAAAAGTTTCGAATCCCGATCCCTTTCTACTCCGTGATGTATCGCATCCTACGTAGTAAAAACTTTGATACTCTTGCGGATTACTCGTCCGTTAGCCCCTGCAGTCTAGAAACGACGATGCAAGACGCGTAGACAGCCGGGATATAACTAGGTACAACTATCCGCGGAAAACTGATCTCGAAAAGTCTTGCAAGTTTGCCGCTGCTGAAATCGGCAGATCCCGTAAGAAATTGCAGAAAATCCAATCTCGAGGTTTCTGGCCAGGCCTAATACCTGTCTCCTTTCATGAAAGAACTACACTCTAAGCCGTGTGGATAGAAATATCGTACAGACTGACGAAAATATTAAGCGGAATACGAATTTGGATACGCAGATTCTGAATTGGCACGTTTGTAGGTTTATCTGTAAATTGACTTTGAAGAAGGAAAAGTGGAAAAAAAGCTGTTAAAATTACATTTACGCTTTTTTTCAACATAATTTGAAATCCCATTTCAACGAAAAGAAAATCATTACGCTGTAGATACCTTTCGTCGAATAATAATTTTCGATTCGCGTGTAACGAGAGATTGAATTAGCAACAATTAGATTAGATCGACAACGGTTGTAGGAAGATGAATCGAGGGAAACACGAAGCAGTGCGTGTGCATTTAATTGACTCAGAGACCTTAGAGTGTTTTTTGTGCCAACTTGTCGTGATCGAGTTTGTCCTACAGACGCTGTCAAAGAGCATTCGTATAATACGTTTGCTGTGTGATATAGTGGATTTCTCGAGACTATATTTTCATAACAAAGTATTCCCCGTCCGTCTCAGCGGTTCGATGATCCTTTGAGGTATGATCGTGTGAGAAGATCAGCGACACGTTGCCATACGCGCATAGTTGGAGGCACTCAAAGTAAAGTCGACCGTTTAACTGACAGTCTGTTCCAAATTCAAGTAGTCTTAAGCGATGCTGGATCAGATGAAATCGACGATATTTGAAGAAAACAAATTATTCGTTCTCATCTGGCGGTACCTGCAGAGTGCAAACAGAATTTCTGCTCGCCTTTCTTTGATTCAACAATATTTACGAACCGTATAAATTTTTTTACGAAAATATGTCGTCGCATTTCTTATTATAACTGTGCAAAAAATGAAATTAATTCTTGTTCTCGTTGATAGGAAATTGTTGCTACGATGAAGAAAATTGAATTTATTACGAAACGCGAGCGCGTGATGGGAAAAACATGTCAAAATATTTTTTAAAAAAAATTGCAACATCTACATATAACGTGGGAAACCTATTACTGTCAAAGGAATTTCTCCTTCGATTAACGATGAAAAAATTTAAAGCAAAATATTATTCCACAAATAGATTTTACCTCGGGAAAATATAGAGATTATTTTTTTTCAAATTGAGGTCACGTACGGCATAAAAAAAGAAAAAAAAAAATACGACTCGAATTTGTGGAATATTAATCCTCGGCATGGTCAAGTAACTAATTACCCTAGTTTTTTGTCCCTTGTTTTCCATTAACCACGCGGTGAAAAGTAGTAGTAATCCTCTGAGCTCCAGATACCCGTAAGCTTTTACCTGCACGATAAGGATGAGAGGTTTAAGCCTTAAATATTTACGCAAAAAATTGTACGATATTGGGTTCACATTTTTCTAATCTATCTTCGCGTCTGCGCGTAGTAGAACAATCTTTTTACTATTTAACAATTCACGGAATGCCAAGACAAGTGCAAAAAAGTAACGAAAATCAATCGATTAAATTTCTATCAATATTTATTTTCTTAACGTAGTCATTACAGAAATATCGTTTCCAAAGACTTGGATAATATAGTCAAACAAATCGAATCAGAGAAGGGTGAATTTTAATTCTTACAACGACTTGCTCTACAATCAATAAATGAAAACGTATCACTTCAATTTTCCACATTCAAAAATCTCAATCTTACCAAAAACAGTTATACCTTACAGTGCATAGAGAACCTGATTGAACGTGCATTTATTATAAATCCCGAATCCCGTTGAATAGAGACGAAAAAATTCACAGAAGATGAGGTTGTATTTTACGGATGATTGAAGGGGGTTGGTAAAAATTGAGTAAAACTTTCAAGAAATATATCTCACGCGCATTATATTATGTCTTATAGGGTGATCCATCAGTTACGACAAAGCGATCGTGGCTGGTTCATCCGACAAAAAGTGGATCGATACCTTAAAGCATGGGGTTTGGCTGAGCGATGGTGGGCGATAAATTTTTGCCAAAAAGCACTCAGACCCTAGAATTTCGCACCTGGGATCCTGTCTCGTCTTTCTCGCCTCGGGGCCTCGCGTATAGTCTAGATCCCGCGGTTTTAACAGGTGCTCCACATCTGCTCGGTTCTTTTTAGCCTTGGCAAAGCGTTCAAAACGTCGCCGTTTGACAGAGGAATGGACAAAGCTGGAGACACGAGCCGTGGATTCCGAGTTTCGGTTGACGATGAAATTTCGCGGGAAAAAATAGACCCGCAATATATATTTTACTTATATACGTACTAGAGAAATGATAGGTGCGATGGATGTGAGGCGACAAAAACGGGCCCAAATTCATTGTCCGTAATATGCGGTAAAAATCACGCGATTTACACTCAGTAAATAATTGTTCGACGTTTGATATGAGCAAAAAAATTATGTTTGAATGTGAACTTATCAAACAATTTACCTGGCATGAGGAGGAAAATTTTGTTTCATTGGATAAAAATTTATTACGAACCATAATAAAAAATGGGTTGTTGTGAACAAACAAATTATCCAACCGGTTTATTCCCATTAAAATTGAACTTTCCTCTGCAGGGTTAGGTGTAATTGGCGAAAAAATTCGACTCACCGTGTTTTCGCACGAACATTTCCCCTCGTTTATCTCGGCACTGTATCCTGACCCCGGCTCCTAATCCTCAAAGTTTTCAATCGCAAATCTCTCGGGATTCCTTCCGTCGACAGGACGACGTACGCTGCACTATCGGATAACGCCCGGAGTAAAGTGAGAATTTATCGTTCATCCTGCGCGCTAACGATCCGTTCGTTATCGCCGTCAAGTTGCGAGCATATATATGTATAGATATCTGACATGTGTGCAGATATTTCGCGTAAAAGTGGAGAAAGAAAAAAGTGAAAAAATAAATTTCAGGGGGAAAACCACCAAGAAAAATCGAAAGTCAATCGATAACCGGCACTTTATTCGACCGACCGATTACATCCACGGCGTTATCTTATCGCTGCCGGATTTCAACGACACAACAGAGGAAGGGGTGGGGGAGGGTTGCGACGTGCGTGCATCCAACCAAGCGTAATTTCATCGGTCGAAATTAGACCGGGAATACGGGATATATATGTTACAGAGAGAGAGAGAGAGAGAGAAGCGTGCGGATGCCAAACGGCTAAAATCGCGTATTGCACTTGAAAAGTTCCATTTCGCACGAAAGCCGCGGCACAACTGATCCGGACGCACGCTCCTCGCCCGCTCTTTATTAGTCTTACACTCTTGTCCCAAATTACATATATAAAAATAAAAATAGAGAACCGCCGCTGTACAGAAGCCCCACCGTGCAGTACAACGTCTTTAGCGTTCAACCCGGGCGTAAATTCCTACACGAAATTACACACTTGCGATATTTTGCACTACTGCACTTTGCAGTTCCCGGAATCCTTTCGTGTACGTAGTACAACATATTTTTGCCAATTTTGCGTCTCTTTCCCTCCGTCTTCTCGTAATTTTTCAATAAATTGCGAATACTAGAATACTGGCAAGGAGTGGACTGAGAATCTCTCGCAAAATCAACGGAAGATAATGTAACTCTGTACGCTGTACTGGAGAAAAAATCACGGTTGGTAAATTTTAAGACGACTTTCAAGGAGTGTTGGCTTTTCAAAATTAGTGTATATTTTGTTTAAAATGCTTTGCTAAATTTCGTTAAGTTACAAAGACGCGAATTAGTGATTTTTGCTACACGTCCATCGTTACAGTAACGTTACTGGCTTAATCTTCACATAATTTATTCATTCGAGGCCGTAAGTGTGAACGAAAAGTCGACGGTACGTGTTCAATAAGAGGCCATTATTATAATTCGTTTTCAAGGGAGAGTTCTGGCGCATGAATGTGAGAAGTATATTCGTCGATTTATCTCTCCCCCGACTTAAACGTTAGTGATCCTGCGGAGTCTCGGACTGGGGGAATCTCATCAACAAGTAGTATGGCGACGTAGCGACATAGTCACGTACATTGTACATATGCATACGAACCTTTTCAAAGGATCGAGAAATCTCACTGGTCCAGCATGTCGGTCCAGCACTTATCGTACACCTGTCGGCACGACGCACTCAACTGATTGTTACAACGATTGTTTGAACCAACGAAAGGACAACAAATTGTTTACTTTTTTTCTTTCCTAGCAATTTATATTCAATACTTCGTTATCGATGAAAAAAAGTAAACCGTAAACCGCGCGCACTCGCGTCGGATGATTTATATCTCGATTTATACACCGCGCGCGCTACTTTCGGACTCGGTGTTAAAAACTAGCGGCGTTGGTAAAACAAACCGAGATAATCGCTGCCCCGTTTTGACAGATATAACGCGTATATCGGGTGTTCGAGGTAAAAGTTTGCGAGGTACGCCATTCGCTGCGGCACCCGCGTAACTAACCGAGAGAGCGACGAGGGGAGAGCTGCCGGTCTCTATCCTCCTGATGTCCCGGGCACTCCTGGCAGACTTGCGCCCCGCGAGGCACGCGCAACATGTGGAAAACCGAGGAGGGTGGCGATCCAAGGGGAGGCTATAAGCGAGCCCGAGGGCGCCCGGCGACCCGCGGCCGATTCTTCCTGCAGAGGTCAAAGGACCAGGGCGGGACTCCGGCGACGCGACGATAACCGGACGCTGCACCGACGTTCGCGAGGCGATTTCGATTAGCAAAACACCCGAGGAGGAGTTCAAGCCCTTTCATCCCTGCCCGGTTCTCTGCCCTCAAACGAGACGCCGTGCAATGGCGGTTTCCCACGGGCGGTTAAACGCAGGGCGAATTAATAATTCAGCTTAAGAGGATCGAAAAGGGATTGTATAGTTCGTGTGTTCATGGGACAAGGCTTAGCTTCGTCGTTCGAGCATTTGGCTATTCCTTTCCAAGTTTTTGTTCTCACAACTGACCGGTTATTTATTTCCTTTTGTTTCGTTGGGATTTATCGCTTATCTGTTCGGTAGATAAGCCGATCGTCTGTATGTGTAGTAATAAATTGATGAGAGAAAAACAATAAAAAAAAAATCACTTTGAGTGGATAGAAATATATATATTCTTCAGTCACGTGAACAGAGGATTCTAATGTAAAATAATGGAAAATCGTAACACAAACGGCTCAAGTCGGATTAATTTGCAAAAGAATATTGCACTCAGAAAAATGGTTTATTAATTAAAAAGGAAAACAGAAAAACAAAAAACTGTTGCCAGAAGAATTATTTAATCGGAACGACTTGAATATAATATTGTTTCAATTGAAAGTAATATTTATTCGCCGTAAATAAAATATCTATTTGGTACAACGATTTCTTGCTACTAAATATTTATTTATCGTCAATAACGAAGTTCAAATAAATCAATAGTGGTGATATAAATAAATGTCTGTTAGGGTTACGTACAAACATGTTTTTTCTTCGTTTGAAATGAATGTTATTTGAATGAACGAGATTTTCATCTCAGTGTGTAGATTTTACGAAAAAATTTCCATATTCAATTATATTTCCGGTACAGCGGCTGTTCGCTAAGCTGAAGAGACTTTGATACTGCTTTGTATTTTCCGTCCTCCGCTTTCTACTCACTGAATAATTACAATCAGACCGATGAGTCATGAACCTGCAGTGATTTCAAAATTTATCAACTATTACCGTACGCATGCTAAACATGGTGTACAATAATTTCACGCACGAAAGGGTTTAACCGGAATATCGAGGGTGGCTCTGGAGAGAGTGAGAGAGGGAGAAAAAGAGAGAGAGAGAGAGTGGTTGACTGTATCGATTATTACATGGGGTTCGGATATAAAAAAAGTTATTCCGAAGGGGAGTAAAGCTTAGTAAGCTCCCATCTTTTTCGCGGCCACAGATGCAGATCTATAAGTATGTTATAGATTCGGAAATTGTAACGTTGATGTAGACAGCAAATTGAGCCGTATAATTGTTCGCTTGCTAAAGAATTAACAAGAGATTATCGTGAATTTGTAGCTCTAATCGCGGGATCACTTAACCAAGGCTTTGCTATGAAAGTCGATTTTTTGTCAACCGGTTAATTTGTGGTTTCGATCTTAATGGGTTGTTAAGCCGTGATTAATTCCACCAAGGTTCGACGGAAATCGAAGAAAAGAAGAGTGAGACGAATCAATGTCGCTCAATTAGCCGCCGGAACATTCGTTATACTCGGCAGCTCGAGATAATAACCGATGAGTTTTATCCCGGGTGCTTTTGCATCGTATTTTCACGCTTTTACGGCGGACTCTGAAAACGACCACGAGCAGCATTTTAAGCTTGTATCGACCGAAAGATACGCCTCGGCCTCATACGTGTGCCGGTTCGGTTCACGTTCTACTTTACGCCAGCATCGGAGGAGAATTGTCAAATATATATAAAAAAAAAGAAAAGAAGGAACAATTTTCCAATAACTTAAAATCTCCCGAAAACTGTCCACAAGATTTCGCTCGGATAAAATGGCAAGTATTTATGCAGGATCACGCGATTCCTTGCCTATCTTCATCTCGGCCAGAATCGTAGCGAAGATTTTCTTGCAAAGTTCGACACATTTCAATGGTCAGAATCGCGACTCAACTTATCGCGAGATATTATACCAGAAAAGTATCGAAGAAATATTTCGTGGCCACTTGAGCTCTGAATTATACATATTGTGACGATTTCAACAAAAAAAAACTAAAATTCATGCTCGGAAAATTAGCCGTGAGATTCTTCGGCGATTTTTAGAAACTTATGACGTTACCGTTTTTCTTTTCAGCTCAACACTCATCGCGAACGTGAATCTGTTTGTTTCGCTCATATCGGCAGATGAATGGGCGTTAAATAAGACGTCGCGTGTCAGTGACAATTCAGTTAATTGGCAACCACTGAGAAGACAGATTTCACCTCGCCGCGTTTAATCCATTGCACCTAGCTCACGATTGATAGACAGCGAGATTAACCGGGCAAATTAATCTATAGAAACGTGTCAGGTGGTCGATTGCCAAACTTTGCGGATACTATAAATCAAAACCTGGTGTACGTATGGGTATAACTGATCACCTCGACGGCGAGCTGGCCTACACCGAAGACTCTATGCGTGAGAATTATACAACTTGGAAACAAAGCGTCAATCTCTGGTTTTAAGCTTGTTTACAGGTCGGTCGCCTAATGCCTTCTCGACCTAAGGCAAACAGAGCTATCGGCTTGTGATTCGCCTACCGGTGATTAGCCGACTCGTCACTCAAGTCAAGTCACTCGCCGATGTATTTCGCTTCGACGCGTTAAGGGGGTCGTCTGGTGTGAAGGATGTTTTGGGTCTTTTTTTTAAGACGTATCGTTGAAATGAAATTTCTCATAATATTCACACTATACTTATTGACGTTTAAATAAACTTTGTGAATTTTTTGGAGCCGAAATATTGAATACAACGTAATGTATACTGGCCGATAGAAATGTATGTAAAAAAAAAAAGTGTAGACATGATATTTCAAAAAGCACTAGAGCGATGCTGCTCAAATTTTCACAGCCTCTGTATTATACCTATACTAATCGCGTGAACTAGGATAATCATGACTGCTTAGTTGGTTTCTGTTTTTGAAGAAAACTTTGAAATTTGCATTATTGTTCCATTTGTTCAGCTTGTAAAATAAAAACTATCAAAGCTATAATGATTATCCTAGTTCTCGCGATTAGTATAGGTATAATAAAGAGGCTGTAAGAATTTGGGCAGGATCGGTTTAATGCTTCTTGAGATATTAGGTCTACACTTGTTTTTACATACGTTCTTGTCGCGCCGTACACATTAAGTTATATTCACTATTTGGTCGCCAAAAAATTTAAAAAGATCGTTTATACGTCACTAAATATAGCGTGAAAGTTATGAGGAGTTTTTGTTTCAATGATTGGTTTTAAAAAGTTACTCAAAAAACCTTGAAATAAACAGCCATCACACGAGACGACCTCCTTAATTGCAAATTGGGGCAAGGGGGCGGGGGTGCAAAACGGGGTAGGCGGGCAAAATGGGGTACCCCAAAAATTTCGCAAAAATTTTTTTTGCGTAAAATTTCGTAAATGGCCAAAAATGACATCTAGCATCATTTTGCACTATTAAAAGCTAAAAAAAAAACATTTTTATACGTTTTGCGAAAAAATACAAATAAAAGAAATGGAAATAACAAGAAAAAACTTTTTTTAAATTATGTTGAGAGTAAATTTTATTACTAACGTTAATTTAAAAAGTAATTATTACACAAATTTTATTAACTTGAAAAAAAAAATTACTTCTTTTTAGGGGTACCCCATTTTGCCCGCAAGAATAAAAAATTTTGTCTTACTGGAAATTGAAAATTGACATTATTTACGTTGTTTACAACTAAAAAAAAGAAAATTTAACATACTCACGTTCACAAAATTTTAGTATTTCCTTGAGTACCCCGTTTTGCCCCCCCCCCCCCCCCCCCCCTTCCCCTATATAATGCGAATAATCAATTCATCCTCGAGAGTGAAAATGGCAGGGCAGGGATTATTTTTCTCCTGTGAGATTATTCAGGTTTCTATACAGCGGTATAACGCCGTGTAAGGGATTAATCCACCCCCGCGGTACTTGCCATCGGATGTTACAGACTGGCGCACAATACAGAAATGCTACCGGGTCAACCACGTGGAACAACGTGATACCTCGACTTCATCGTCCGCTACACTGTCATTAATCAATTGATAATGTACAAATATAGCTTCGAGGAGGCATGTATTTAAAAATTTCAACAAACGGTCTAACATCGTACAAGGGAAGAGAAAAACAGCGAGTTATTGACCTGATATTCAATTTCCCATGTACATATGTACAGGAGCGTGTATCTGTATGAGAGAAAGTGAGAAATAGAGAAAGAGGGAAAGAGGAAGATTTGAATTCGCTATAAATCAGAGTGAATTGCTCGAATTTTACCGTCGTCGAAATTTATACCGGTTGAATCTGAATCCGCCACTTTTTCACACATCAGGAAACCCGAGGAGAACATTTCGTCGTGTGTTTTTTTTTGACGACGAGCGAGTTTGTCACGAGCATTTTTATTCCCGTATGTTACAGATCGTCGCGGTATTGAAACCGCTGTGCGATATCTCAGAGCCCGAGGCGATATTGAAAAGGGGTAGATAATAATCATCCCGAGCCGTTTCTTCCTACACCCTTACAGTACTACATTATATTTATCTCGATGCAGTCACTCTCTCTCTCTCTCTCTCTCTTTCTCTCTTTCTCTCCCGGCGACCATTGCACTTTTGGCCTCAGGCTGAGCGAGTCATGCTATTTCCAGGAATTTGCTGGACAGGAATAGAACGTTGTCTGTCCAAGAATAACTGACTAATACTACGCAGAACTGCGTCCCTATCTCTGCGGATGATCCGCTTCGTGTTAGATTCGTCGGAGAGAGAGAGAGAGAGAGAGAGAGAAAGAGTGCATCGCGCACCATGAATTAACAACGAAACTCGATATTATGTCACTCCCGGAATCAACTCGTGAGATATCGAATTACCATCTCACCGAGTGAGTTATTCCATTCGGTGTCAAGACGACAAAACGCTGACCCCGAATAATCCGCGGAAGTCTGCTTGCGACGGTAATGCAACGTCCAATACCGACGGAAACTGCAAATCCAAGAGAGTCGAGCGAGGTCGACGACGAAATTCGCGTGTCTGTCTTTCGTCTCTCTCATGGCTGCACCGCAGCCTACGTCGTGTATAATTTGAGTAATTATTCCGATGCATGTGTTTACAGAAGCCAGAAGGCGGAGTGGAAAAATTGAAGAGGCACGGGAATTGGTAAATTCCTCGATATTCCTCAATAATTTGATCAACAACAAAAATGGATGGATCTTTTGACTGTGAAAAGATCGAATTTTCATTTCACTGTATAAGCCTGAATTACGTACGTTACTTTTCTATTTTCTTCGCACTTTTCGCCCAGAACCAGCTGGTTTTTGTTTTCACTGTATAATATATCCGTTTAACATTAACAAGCGTTTCGCTGTACTCGAATTTCGACGAATAAATTTTTCGCCGGGAAAAATCCTTTGTTAAATGACATCGCGTTTGCTTAAAAATTTGCCAAAAATTATTTCGAAACGAGTTTCGTTGTACGTAACGAAGCAAGCGTGACTCGTATTGTTTTCCCCGATCCGTGGGATACGTAAATATATGTGTTACGCACAGGCGTATCGTTTTGTTTAGCGACGAGATTGAATTGTGGGTTTGTAATATAATATATGCCATTTTTTCACCGTTGTAGCTTGACTAGCTAGGCGTTCGCTTATCTTTGTCGGGGTAAGATCGACTTCGACGTGAAAGACACTGACCAGAATCACATGCACAGCGTCAAAGCGGCGCCACGCGTTTCTGAGACGCTTTTAGAGGCTGAGAAAATGTTGGAGCTCGGTGTGTTGCAACCCGTTGAAAATGGGTCTTTTCCGAATCTCTTAGTTTTCCGGAAGCGTGACCGACGTTTCAAAAGGCAGACGTTAATAAATTTAGGCCGGTATTTGATGGGTTCAAGACTTACTGCCTTTCGATCCCGATACCATGAGGAGGTGTTGGTAAATCACTCTTCTACACTGGTCGTCGATGACACTGACAATAAGTGTATCAAGCTTATTTAACCGCTATTTATAGCGCCGCGAAGATGCTCGTCGTAAAACACATACGAGAAGAGTGACGGACGCGGCCTGTTCGTGGATCTTGGCAAAACAGCTCTTTATGTTGGAAAACGTGATATAATGGCGAAGCGTGGCAGCGTGATTAATCATCATTCTCACGCTTTCGTTACGCCTCCCGTTTCCGTGACTCGTCGTTAATCTAATCGAAGCATGATACGAATTCCAAAAATCAAGATAAGACCCTTGGAATCTTGGACGGTGAAACGGTTATCGACAAATTTCGGCAATCGATCACGAACAAGGCTTTAGTTGCCAGTTGAGTGAGTTCTGAAAAACAAAAACGAAAAGAAAAAAATGCTAACAATGATGTAGTTCTGGCGGAAGAAATGGGTAAACTAATTACGCGGCGTACTGGCGGAATACGGAATGTACTCGTTAACTTCCCGCAAACTTGTTCAAACTGTGAAGTAGAAGCCGTTAATATAACGTAGCGCAGAAATTTGCATCGACAACTGAAACAGGCAGATTTCAAACTCGGCCATATACATAGGTAGGGTATATAGTATACATATACAGAGGAAATTGAGATTTTCGGTTCATGGGATTAATTACGAGCATATTTTTCATGCGCGTTAGCCAATACGCGCGAAATTATTTATCTCAACATTTGTAGGTTCAGCTTAAAGTAACGGTGAACTGAATAAACACACCTTCGTTACTGTAACACAAGAATAATTCAAAGAAAGCGTAAATTCGAGAAAAGAGATTATCAATGAAAACAGCTGTACGTACCTCGAGGAGTTTTAATTACAATATTGCAGAGGAATGATCATACGGCCAAGCGATGATCCCTCTAATTAAACTAATTACAAATGGAATGTTATAGTTCTTTAATTAAGCGCAGCCCATTTGTGAAGTGGAATTTCTCAAGCGTTCAGCTCATATAGAGGTTGATTTTTGGCACAAGATTTTCGACCTTCTTGATATCGCTTCAAGAGGAAAAAAAATCAACCCGCTTGAGAGAGCGGAGGAATTGCTACGGTACGACTGCGTTATTTTCATTTCTTTGATCGGTCCCGTTTGCTCGAGTTTAACCTCGTTTAAATGAACTTACTGCGAAGCAGCAAAAAAGGTTTAAAAGAGAGAGAGAGAGAGAGAAAAAAATAAGAAACATTTCAAGAGACAAAAAAAAAACATTAAAACAAAAACAGAATGAAATAAAATAATATGCGAATGAATCACGAGTTGAAACGAAGACTTACACCGTATACCGACATAAAAACACGGTCAACGAGCTTCGCGTTTCACATAAGGTGATAAATTGCAACAACAATTGCTCTGTAGAAGTGAATTCTGTGTAAAAACGATCCTCCTTCGTTCAAAAACATAAACGAGAGAAATGAAAATACTCGCGAGAGAAATTTTAGCACCTGGAGCATCTTTCGAAAGACTGATTTCAACATTACTTGAAAGCTTTAAACGTTGCAAAGTTTTTCTCTGATACTTGATCATAGATTCTTAACATAATCAAAAATTCTCGCGCGCGAATCTAAATAATTTCGTAAAAGTGTAGGATAAAAACGAGAAACCAGTACAATAATCCGAATAAATTGGAAAGTATACACCTCCGTAATACAAATCGTATACCCTCTTCGAAACTTGATTCAGAAATTTGACACAACTTCTTTGATGGGCAATTATACCGTACAAAGATGATTCTCGAGTAACTCAGGGAAAATTATACGTCTCATTTCCAAGCAATAATCGCTTGATTCACAGCATAACTCACACAATTAGCGGACTTTGCTGCTGGTATATAATCTACGGAGTAAAATGTAATGCAAATTTTTTTTCCGCCATAAACCGAGCTGCCGCAGCGCAGCGCAGCACCAGCAACATCATCCATGCATCGAGTGACACAGATATGAATAGATGGACAAAGGGTGACACAGACTCGGGGGTTTTGACTCGGGACCGAACAGAGTCGACGAATATCGATTATAAGAGCGTTCAGCCTGCGGCAAGGGATGCTCGTGTCATCGAAAATGGGGCCCGTCAGCCACCCCGGGTGCTCGGGCAACCTACTGACACTGATACCGTCAGAGTTTATCCGTAGATCCGGACGGTGGTGATGGGATTGTTTTCGAGTGAATTTCGAAGGCCTTTCGGAATAGGAGATAAAATCAACGGCCCAAACCGCAGCCCTTAGCGTACAATTTCTATCCAAGAATCGTTTTTCGGGTAGCCGGAAACTCGATGGATCTAACAGCAGGTGCCCCTTTCCATTTGCAAATCCAGGATGCTACAAATTCTGGAGGTTTTCTTCCCCGCCGGATTACCGGCTCCGTTTTTCCCCCGGTTCCGTAGATCCGCAATATTTGAGGGTGAACGAAATTCCGCTCCGGTATTAAACAGCTATAGCTCGGTTGAATATTTACTCATCCCCGAAGTGTGTTTGCCGGAGTAATTCATCCGTGCAAATGAATGTTCATTTATTTTTAGCAGAAAATAAAACGACGGTTGCGTAAGGAAGGAAAAGTGATCTTGTCAACCGTGACGAAAGTTTCGTTTCACTTTACGTGACGGGAATTTCGCCCCCGATTTTACTCGGAGTTGGTGGTCGTACGTGCGCTTCGGGAAGGGTTGCCAATTTTCTTGGCTGCGTGATAATGGGGCGCGGAATTTAACGGAGCTGCGGACGGCGGAATGTTATTGGGACCAGAACTGACAGCTGCGAGCTGACCATCTTGGAGGCATGCTAATTCAGGGGGAAGAAGTTGCGGGATGCTATTACCAAATTTGTTGCCTTCAATGTATGTTCACACGTGTACGAGTAGGCGGAGCGGATAACGGTTTACTCGCGATATGGTGTTTCGTTTGGAAACAATATTTTTATCCACCTCCAACCGAGAGACTCATTTTGCAAAGCGGAATAAAAGAAAAATACCCTCGCCAAATCGCTCTCGAAATTCTAAGTCTTCCCACTTAAATTACACGCGAGTGAAGATGTCTCCGTTTTTAATTGCTACCACTCGGTCATATTTAATGACACGTACTTGATCCTGGAGGTATTTTGTGGAAAGTTAAATTTCTCAAGAGATTGTCACTTGAATTTTGCTCATTAAGTCAATTATATATACATATATATGTAACTTTTGCTCAAGATATTGAAAGATGAATTTTCACACAAAATTCACTTGCGAGGCTTACAACTTTTAAATTGTTTGAGCTACGGGATTCACCAATTTTAATTCTTGACAAAATTCCTTCGAGATCAAGTTTATATCAAATGCAACTGAGCAGTAATAAAAAAAAAGAAAAAGTAAATAAAATGACATCTTCATGCGATTTAAATGAAAAAGAATCAAATTCCGAGAGCAGCCTCTCAATATTAAATGTCAAAGATACTCTTCCGCGAGCATTGTTTTGTTACGTTGTACGTACATGTTTCTAAGGGTATAAATAAAATGAATTGATGTTTATAAATTTAATTTCCAGACTGATCACCCCAATTTGTCTACTTTGTCACATTTCCCATCTACCCGTATCCTATAACAGAGAATTTTGCCCCTCTGCAGCAATGTGTTACATCCAAGCGCTGCTGCAAAGTCTCCGATCCCAATTGATTGTCGTACCGAAAGTAACGAGAGTAGGACACGGACACATCCGAGGTCTAGGCATTAAGGTGCGAGGGTCGCGAACGGTTATACAAATGGACCATTAGACACGTTTGCGATGCTAAAAGGACTTTGTGCATGACTGGCCTGACCGTACGTGCGGAAAGTTTCGAAAATCCCATTACAAGGAGTAATCGAATACGACACAGCTGCCCCTTTCACCCGCTATTAGACTATGCCGCGTAAGCTCAAAGCTCCGGAATACGTTATATAGCGTAGCAGCCTGGACGGTGATTCGTACGTCTATTTGAACGGCTATCCGTACTTCCGAACGTGGAATCGATGATCAGGGACCGAAACAACTCTCGCGTACGTTCAATTGTAAAATCGTGAAAGCTTGACTGTGGCTAGTTCCGAAAGCTCTGAACGGTTTTTCTTTCCTCGATCGACTGAATGTTACACGAGTAGATATGCAAATTGACTTGGAAACCGGGTTCCGAGTCTGCCGCTTCTGCAGGATAATACCCGGCTGATATTCCATGCCTCTAATTTTGAAACGGAATGCGGATGTTCGCCGAAGCGTTCAGATTCTGAGCACAATTGGATGAATTTTAAAATCACGGCACACCTCCCTGCACCTCAAAGGCCGCTGAGGTGCCGCGGATTATTTTCCATTTTTCATTTTCCACTTTCCAGTTTTCCCAACTTAGTCACGATCACTATCTGCGAATTGTTCGTGACGTGTATTTCGTACTGAAAGGTGAAAAAAAAATAGGAAGATGATCGCCGTGAATTTTTTATTAACTGTGATACGTAAGCCCGCTTAAAAAGTGTTAACATCAGTGGTTAACGTTGAATTTTCTTGTAAACAAAAACACCTCGGAAGTATGAGTGAAATTTTTCGACCACAGGCTAGTCGGCTATATAGGAGGTTTATCTCCCATCTTATCATTTACTAAGAAAGCGTACGTCGATGGAGAAGTAAAGCGATTCACGGAACAAAAGTTCGCTGGAGCAGCAAATCGTATTATTAATGTAGTCACAACAAGAAAATTTGTTGCTCGACTACATATATGCTTGCGGATCCAGCTTATTGTTTTTTTCCATGTAGGAAAAAATGCTTCAACGGTGAAAGAACGGAATGATGATGTACTCTGGCGTTTTGTTGCCACTCCCTTACTCTCCACATCCTCTCTGCCGGCTTTGAAAGGTTCTTTATCTGTCGGGGCTAGACTACCGACACCCACGGACGTTAAGAGCCGACGAGATTCGGAGCTTTGATCCTTGAGCTCAATAAAATGAATCTTATTTTATTGTGCGCCCACTCCCTGGTCCCCGAGATCACGCCTGCATAATCTCCCGATTTTTCAAAGTCACATTGGCGTGACCTGAAGCCGGTAGACGGTTCCAAACAAAATAAGATTGAATATTTTCACAGTTCAGCAGTTTCCTATCTGATCCGAACAAAATCCAAGACGAATTTCAATGTAATTTGAACAAGAGTTGAATAAAATTGAAAATCCTTTTGTTATTTTCAGATCGGTCAAGTATGCATACAAATAAATCGTACTAAGAACGAAATCCAGAGTGTCCTATAGCTTTGATATTTTCAAAGTGGAATTTGGCAGAAGTAGAGAAACGAAGTGCCTTTGGTTAGTCCGAAAACTCACGACAGGCATGCACGTGAGTCTCTGTATGCCGACCACGAGCTTCTGCTCTCCGTTTGACGTGGATGAAAAGTAAAGCAAAGCAAAGTGATTACAAACCGTGAAAACGCAAAGGCTCGAGGGGTTGGTTTTTAGGTACAGGGCGTACTGATGATGGAGGAATACGGCGCTTTTCCGCCGCTCTAAAATATTCCTCTCATTTATTGTTTGTTGTATAAATCTAACCGGCTCGGCGTGTACCGCAAAAAAGAAGCATGTAAAAATAACGTGTGTATGCTGACATGAGATGTGAGCTCATTTACATTCGAGCTTCGTCGCGATTCGCGCGGTCACAGAGAGAGTGCATTTTCCTTTGCGAAATCCGTCTCGAGTTCATCCCGTTAACCCACGAGTCGTTTCAAGAAGGTTGAAAAGTTTCATTTCCTCCATTTCTCCGAAGTGGAAAAACTTTTCCACGTTATTTCTCAACGAAAAATCTAAAAGAGACTCTTGGAAGAATCTTCGTAAGGTGTATACAATATTATATATATACATATTGGATATCAGCTACAACATCGCTTTTATCGTCCTGAGAACCCCGCTACATAAGTCATCTCCTCGTCGATGGTGTCAACGTTCGTTTGAATTAGCGACGATATACCAATATACTCAAGGCTTTGGAAGTTCGGTAGGCGGGTACACCGTCGTCTTAGCATCGCAACGAGACCCAGATTCAATTCAATAAATTAATGCAATATATAGATATAATGTAGAACAATGTAATGGGTGTGCATTACACCTTAATCGGATTTTGCGGGTACGTGGATAACCGCGAACGACGATCAAGGGATTCGTAACGGCAGCCATTTTGGAGGGACTGATCCGAAGCATCGCGAATCTGCCCGCGGATTTTCATTCCCTTTTTCCCAATGACAGGTGTAATTTTTTTCTCCTCTTTTTAAACCTCTCTTATTCCGCTTGGAAATCGATAAAGAAAACCGTACTCCGCGAGTCACAATGAAAAAATCTTGCTTTGTTTAATCGTCGAATGGAATCCGGGATGTGATGGACTTGTTTCTGTCCCACGCAATGCGAGAGCAACGGCTTCACTTGGCAAAAAGAGGAAACTGAAAACACTAAACTACCTCGGATTAAGCTTGACTTGTAGAATCCGGAGAAAAGATACCGATAACACGGCATCTGTACACCTTAATATATTTCGTGACGACATTTGCAGGCTAATTTAACTGCCAAGCGCACATCCGTTGCGGGGTACCGCGATAAAATGTGCTATACGATGCCATGTGTAAAAGACTTGTGTTTAGCTTATACCCTAAGGTGGCTTATCTGCCATCGTCAAGCAGGTTGGGGGAGGATGGATGTTAACAGGGATACAGCCGGAAATGCACCCTCACCTTTGCAAGATTATTTACTTCTTTAAATACAGTTTAACAAATAGACAAGCAGCAGGATTTAAGGGAAAAAAGTTTAACTCTCAGGCTACTTCGTGGAATAAATACCTACTGAAGAAAAACAACCCATCTCCTCAGCGGATTAAAAAATTAAATGGCTGCTAAGATAGACAGAACAATCAAGGTGGAAATAAATAAAGCGGAACTCTCGATTTTTTACATTGCAAATGTCGCAAGTATGGCAGGCATAAATTGATGGTAATTTTACAGTCTAGATTTCGGTATATCATCGTTTGTGTATTTTTGTTTGTTTGGTGTAGCAAATGGATAGCTTTTTCGACAGGAAAATTCCGCGACGATCTTTCTCGTGCGAAAACTCTTTGAATGTATTTTCCGGGTTTCAAGAGATGCAAAAGTTGATTTCTTTCCAAGACTAATGGAATTGGCTTCGTTTCCGGGAGCTTTAGAAATTGGATGATGAATCTTCACTGAAACTGGACAACGAGCGATATCCATGACTTATGTTATTAGGTGTTGGAATTAATTCGTAACATCTCACACATCTGTTGACATGAAGAAAATGCCACTAATTAATTCCAGCACCTAATACAACGACGAAAGATTGAAACTATGTACCCATTGAACTCTCCCCCAGATCAAACCAACTCTCCCATTTTCCGGAGAAAGGATTTCGTTCGATTTCTCAAGTTTGCACCTTTCCCTGTATCAATTCAAGTCTGAAGTGGTCTCAATTAATTGACGAGTTTCTCGGTATGAGATGGACTCGGAGTGCTTCCTCTAACCAAGCACTCTGAAAAGCTCCTAGGATGCCCCTACAGAGTGTGTGTATGTGTGTGTGTGTGTTTACCAAGAGCGAATAGCACCAAGTAGAAGAACAATAGAAGAACGCACGGGATAAATTTCTCTGAGATAAAATCACCGAGATAAATCGCAACTCCTTTTCTTGTAGGGACAACCGGGGGATGAGAGCGGAAAGGTCGGATCTGAAATAACTTTAATGTCGGTGGAGTGCAGCTGCCACTGGGATTGCCGTAATGACTTTTTATCTAAACTGGTTGCAATATAAATGGAAAGGAAGAAGGAGGAGCGCAGAAGAGTTCCGATGAAAGTCGATAACGGCGAATATTTCAACATTCGAGGGTATTTCCCATCTGCAGTTTGAATAGCGGACCGTAAAATTATGCGCGTAACACAAATTTCAATATGCCAGCGAACTTTCCTCACTTCGGCAAATGCGATCATCGATTCTCCCGCTTGTTTGCTAATCACACGAATCGCTAGAATTCCGGCCTTCCAGCTTCATAATTTCCCGAGGATGATCAAGCACGCGATTATTAGTATGTAATTGATTCCAGTGTTGTTTGTTATTCGGCTTCGTTGGATGCGATTTACCACAAATTAATTTGCATTATCGCCAACAGCTTGCGCTTAACTAAATTGTATTCAAAAGCATAAGTTCACTTTATGGTATACAAAGTCTGAATATAATTCATCACCATTAATTACAGCGACGCAACCTTTTCGAATTATGTAAGATATTGGGAAATTGGAAATTTTCAAGACTCATGGTTTTCATGCATGGTTACCGAGTTTTTGATTGGTACAGAAATTTGTCGGTACATTCTGTCGTTGCTTTTAATTGCATAATAATCGTGATATGTGTTGTATTTTACATACCGAAGAGCGGCGAACCAATTACTGTGATAAATGAAATTTCATAATACGTAGTCAAGAGTTTTGCGAAAGCCAGAAACTCGTTTTCCTTCTCCTCGAGCATTACAATGAAAGCGGGGGGTTCCTTACAGCGGTTTTAATTGTTTTCCGGCGCCACAGCTCTGATGTCGGGGTACTTTTCAGTTGTCCGTGCATCGCGTTGAAGCCTCCGTAAATCGAAAGATAACCGAGTCTTCCCAAGCTGAAATTCAACCCCGTATAGAGGAAGTTGCGGAAAAGCGATAAGAGCGGAACTCGGCTGCACGCGGGTCGAATGCCGCAGCAACGATTTGCAATATTCTTCCGGGTTCGTTAAATCGGCTGCACGACGCTTGCGATTCTTATCGGTGGCGTTGCCCCGGTTTGACCCGATACCGGTGCCCCAGTCACGATCAGCTACGCCTGCAGAAGCCGGGGAAAACTGTGCCGCAATGCTGCGACGTGCCGTGCCGTGTCGTGTCGTGACGTGCGCCTGTACACTTTCATAGAATCCGTGCATAGATGCATTCCACACCTACGTAGACTCCGTCAGGTAACGTCGACGCGTGGACTCTCGCCCCGGAAGGTTCGAGACTCGCGGGGGTGGACGACTTATCGACCTGCAAAAGTTGTAGCGGGTGGATTGCAGCCCCGACCCGACGCGACGCCTCGGCCTGGTACGCAGAGCTCTCTTAGTAGTAGACATCGCTTTTTAATGAGACTCCATTCACCTTCTGTCATCCTTCTTATTCTCATTTCTACAATGCCGCTTCGTCTTGTTCCAATTCTCTCCGCCGCTCCTCCTCTCTGCCCCCCTCTTTCGCCAAACCCGCGAGAAGGAGGAGAAGGAGGAGGGGGAGGAGGATCGATTCACGCATATTTCGGCGGCCAAACTTTCCACAAGGTACATACCTCGACCCTCGAGACTCCACAGAGTCAATTGATTCCATCGATAGTGAATTCTCGTTGAATGATCGTTGCGTGACTCGATTTTTGGAGTTGAACGTACGGTATTCGACGATTGGGACGAACTTTTTTTTTTTTTTTGCCCAAATTTCAATCGCGATGCTCGTGCTTTCTTAATTTAGGGGTCGTTTAGTCGGTCCGGGAACTCTGCGATGCCGAGCAACCTCCGGGGCATGAGATAATACGTAAGGCGTAAGCCCGCGGGGAATTCGGAATGTCAACCACATGTTCTCAAATTTCAGGAATATTTGATCGCGCGTGAGGATTGCACGAATGCATAATTATAATAACGTCGGGCTCGAGGCACGGGAACTGGAAACCATGATGAAACAAATTATCGAACTTCGTAACGGGGGCATTTTCACCTAAGGCAATGATAGTCACCCACGCGGGAGATGAGATTGCTCTATTCTAGCTGGGACGCGTTAATTTTCGTTCACGAATCCACAGGCATCGATGAGACTTTTTCGTCAATTGTTTGGTCCACGTGAATTTGGGTTTACTCGTCCTTCGCTGGGTTTCTAAGATCCAGAGTCAAAATTTAGGGCAGAACTTGTGTGGTTTTTGGAAGGATTTTCCAAGCACGTTAATCGGAAAACGATTAGATATTTATGCATAAAGAGGGTGTGGTATAATTTGCATGAAAACCGGGAGATAGAAGAGACCGCGAGATCTTTTCAAACGGGCATTATTTCATTATTTCTAGATTTGTTTACCGAAATTTGCGTAAACCGAAGTGATTGATGCGCGGAGTGCGTGAGACTGAACCGTCAATCATTTTTATGTCTAACATAAACCAAAGCCCGAAGAAAGAATATTCACATTTTTACTTTATTCTTCGGTGCAGATCAACCCGTGCTCGTAGTAATATGGGTAACCTGAATAACCACTGATCGGTAATCAAGATTATGCGCCTGGTCGGGGTAAAAAGTTTTCCAAGTATAAATCAAGCGCGTATTATGAGAACATAATTCGACGATTCCTAGGTACAACATACGTATAATGTAAGTATCCAGTTGAACATTTTTCCGAAGAATCCGAGGAGAGGAATTTTCCTTCACAAGTCTGGAAAGAATTTTTTCATATAGTCATAAAAATGCAAAGGATCTATCGCAGAGAATTTCCATGCATATTTTCGCTGCCGTGTTACAAAGTCTCAATTCGAGTTCATTGCTGGTATAAAATACTTTACCGAATGATCCGCAGAGAATTCCTCGAGCAATAATTTTTCAAGTAATAATTTCGGCCAGATTATGTCCAAAGTTCGACAACAGATACCGAAACTCATATAACGCAACGTCTTGGACGGTGAAGTTTCACAGCTGCAGGAAAAGGGATTTTCTCTGGGTCCGATCAGCGCCCGCCGCGTGCTCAAAATCGCAAACAGCGACGACAAGGCAGCTATTGAATCCTGGCCGACGTACGGCTGGCGCTGAAAAACCTGACCAACGTCGAACGGGGTAACCCACAACCACGAGGGCGAGGGTAACGACCCCCAAGAGGGATCGATGTATCTCCGCCCGGCACCACCTGGCTGCACCAGACTGCGGGTGCCCGGCCTATCGCTGGATGGATTCTCACGTGCTTGTTCCACTTTCGGGTTTCATATTTTGCCGCCCGGTTCGGAAAATTACCGTCTGAATTCTGAGGTCCGTATTTCTTTGACACATGATTTATAGACCTACAGCTGCGATGTCAAACCCCGAGCCCTGTAATATCGTTTCGGTTATGCGTGGTTAATTTCTATATATAGACAATGGGAGTTATAAAATGACTGTTATTTTCTTTGACGAGGTATCCAGCGACCGTATCTATTCAGTGGAAAATGGAAATCATTTCTGTGGGTTTAAGCAAGGATTTCTCGATCCCCGAGGAATAACCCATGCAGAAGTTGCCCATCTGCGCCCCGTTATATTGACCTGTTTAGTTTATCGACAGGTTATTGTCTTAGGGATGCCGGAATTAAACCCTAACCCGACTCTGATCAGACCCTTGCCGAATAAGCTTGGAATGTGATGGACTTGATGTAACTATACAGGAACTCAACTGTAACCCGGTTGTCCTAGCTCAATTTGATTGACGTGAAAAATTTAACGATGTATCTCTAGGTTTTCCGGAATAAAAATTATGATTAATCCGCAACGTATTACATTTAGACTTCTCACGTTGGCTAACAGACTCACTGCTCCGTGGATATTATAGATAAATAAAAAGTGACAATAATTGAGTGCCATTTAATCTCGAGTTGTAGTAAAACGTGACGATGCAGAAATTTTGAATCTTTTAAAAAGTCAAGTGTACCTTGGAGCAGATTAAATATTACCAAGGTATTATAAATTCCAGAAACAATGCCTATTTCTGTAATATTTACAATTATATATGTATATTATTATAATGAGCTGATTTTCTTTGCCGAAAATTATCATTTGCGAAAATAGTCGCGAACGATTACGGCTGAAATACTTCAAAATTCGGATAAAGGTATTTTGAAGCCATATTAAAAATATCGCATTTTCAATGCGATTCTCGGGCTTACACGCTGAAGGTGCGATATGATTGAGTGAAAATTGATCAGGTGATATCGATTGCATTTTATTTTAAACGAGTTTATCAGGCACCCATACCTCCATGTATGCTAATGTACGCACAACACGCACATGGTTAGTTTTGTTACGCAACACCTGTAATGTGTATCAAATTCTACACTTTGCGCCACGGGGCAGCTTGTGACGCACTAGTCATTTTTTATTTCACGTTGTATCGCGATGGTGCATGGATTGTATTTTGAAAAAAGTTTTTTCAGATCGAGTTAACCCAAGCAATTTGACTACAGTTGATTTGTTCAAAGGAAATTTCACAATTTACAATCGAAAATATTGTCCTGTGAAATTCCTTCAATTTATTTAGATATGCTGAATTCTTAAAACAAACGGTTCAGTAGCGTTAATGTCAAGCTTGATTACTTTCTTTATACCAATTATACCGCATGCATTGCCTGAAGATTGGTTGACGTGGTTATTCTTTTGAAGCAAGCAAGAGGGTATGACGAATCCGGGGGTTATGAAGTGCCCTACTATTACCGACTCGTTCGTGGTGCCAGCAATGTTAATCAAATCGGTAATGGTAGGAAACTTTTGTACCGAAGCTCCGCTTCATAGCGAGCTTGAAACTGTCCCATTTAGCTGACTATTTAGCCTATTTAGTAATCTTTAGTCAACGACGCATGCAAGCCCTGGATGACGAGAAACCTGAGAGAGCCTATGCTCGTGTTTGTTGTGTCCCCAATTTCGTAGCGCTCTCTTGTATGGAATAGGTTTTTAGAACTAATTTTCGACGTAACTGGATGGTAAGAGCCGTTCGATTACCGACTCGTACTCTGTCGTACTTATTCGTCACGCTAGCGGTGGATAATACAGAGCACGCTTACCATAACGAAATGCCGGTGTAGTGGTTAAAATAAAACAAATCGGACACGTCAACTGTTGTTGTGTTGTGGCACAAATAAAGAAATAAAAAAACTTTGTTGCTCAACATTCACTGCAAAACATTGTTTAACTTCTATATATGCATCTCTACTCAAGGCGGAATCTGATTTTACTCGACGAATAAACTAATCGCACCAGTGTCGTTGACTGAAGACATACCTATATGGGTGGTTAACCCTGAGCTAATCTTTCTTCTGGCTGTGGATCCAGTGGTAATTCTATTGCTTTGCACTAATCGACCCATCTTACAAGATCTCAATGTTAAATTGAGTCGGGATAACAGAATTCTGTAATTTCCCCCTGCCCTTCAGCTCTCCTCTAACCTTCGTTTTGCCGGTGGGATATGGATATTCAGTTAACAGAAAATCAATCCGAAAGCGGTAATCAAAGTCTACTTGCGGGCTACGGTCGGTTTGATATCCAATTATTTCAATACGCTACTTTCTTAGCGGTTCAATTGATTTGATATCCAAATTCAATACCCTGCACCCAGCATGTCGTCTCGAAGAATGATCAGTTTCAAAGGGAATTTTCCAAAATGTCATTTCAGCGGAATTCAAACAAGTTTGTGAATGGAAAAAATGGAATACATACCATGCGGTTTCGTGGATGTGCATCAGGGGACTCCTATTTATAGGCAATTCAAGGTACAAGACGACTCTGGTCATTTTCAAGTTTCGAATCAGCCGCGTGCTAAGAAGCATGAAAAATTGCTGATCAGGGAAATATTTCACCCCAAAAAAAGATACTCTGCCAAGCCACCAGAAGTGAGATAATTCTCCGATCAGTAATTTTACACATTTCCATTCAATTTTAGCAGGATTTATGAAGGCTTCATTGACGATTCCGGAATCATGGCAGAAATCGCTTCGGATGTTAATAAAAAAAGTTTCGATGGCAATACAAAAGATTTGATTAGCTGGAACAGACAAAAGATTTGATTAGCTGTAATCGACACAAGGTTTGGTTAGCTGAAACAGATGGAAGATTTGATTAGCTAAAACAGACGAAGTTACAAATAGCACAATGGCAAAATTGTGTGCACCGACAATGTCGAGTCGAACACCAAGGTTCACGAAAGCAGTTTTCTGCTCCATCATTTCTATGATTGAAGAAAAAGTCATACATTTTTGGAATCAAAATCTATTTTCTACCTAGAATTATTAAAATAAATATTTTGTTCAAGCGAAGACTCAATATTTGTCGGTAATCTCGAATAAAAAAAATATCCCGTTGCCCTGAAACAAAAGACAAGACAATCAGTAAAAAAATACATTTGTACAGCTCATTGTCATATATGTTTTATAAGTACTTACGACAAGATTCTTCAATATCACTATACACTCCGCGATTTATATCCTCGTCAATCGTTCGCTGACTTGCAAATGCCACGCTTTCTCTCAGAAGCAAAAGGTATCGAGTCAACGCGCAAAAGGTGCGGTCAATTTAGACTCGAAAATTGAGTTAGTAAAAAAATTGATTGGAAAGCTGCAGACTTAAAACATGGAGAGTGCTTGACATTTTCATATACCGTTTGCGAAATTGCTAAGCAAGAAATGCGATCGATCGATTCGGATTTTGAGGGTGGCGACAACTTTGATAAAATATAATTTCTCGATTTTTCCCGACCAAATATTCAGAATTCTCTGACTTTTCCCGATGGATAAAACTCCCCGACTATTCCCGGTTTTCCCGGTCTGTCGCCATCCTGTTTATCAATCCTCGCGCAAAAGGCGCGTCTGATTCCTGTGATTAATCTACGCGCAAAAAGGCGCGACCGATTAACTTGTCAAAAAACCTTAAGTATCTAGGACTTGTCGCAAAATTCTGTAGAAACCCAATCCGCATCTGCGTCTTTTTGAATCCGACACATTGCGATGCGAATTGTTGTTCTGAGATGCGAGTCAAGTCCGGGAGGAAGGTTGGAGGACATGCATTATTGTGTGGCGTGACGGTCGGTGGTCCTCTTCGACGCGAAGTCTTCGGGCTCAGCATTTCTCCCCATCCAGCGTACCACGGAACGCGATAGATGGTTCAGAGATGCGTTTTGCCCATTCAGACGATCACAGAAATCAGTTGAATAAAATAATTACCGATAATGACCAAATAATCGAATTGAATAACAACTGCAAAATGATAGCAGAGCGACAAGAAATGGGAAATTGAACCACGTTGGAATTTAAAAGCTCGGTAATAGTTCGAAGACTCTTATACTCGAGTATTTTACGTGTTTCTGAAAAAAAATCACTGTGATCATTTGACGCTGTGGGTTACAAAAGTTAGTAACATCGCGGCACATCGCGACCTTCCTACCCTCGCCTGATTACCAACGGAACAACCCAACGGAAATCGTGAAAAGAGATTCAAACGCACATCTGCATCAAACTCGCGACGGATCCCACAACGACCACCTACCTACCCGATTACCTATATTCGCTCTAAACGATTATCCAATCTTTCCAACACACATCATTCTTCCTCATTTGCGCCGTGGTTACTGTGACTTACTTTTTCATTGGTTACCTGTGGGGAGCAAAATGTTTTTGTACCATAGTCAGCGAAAATAGTATTCTATTAACCGCTTGCTGACTATCGGTACATCAACCTTTTGTAAGATGAATTAAAAACATCCTGTATGCTAATCAGCATTTTTCTAAGCGAGCTAAGCCTGTTGTTATTCGATAGCTGCTGAATACTAAGAAATCGAAAATGATTCAAGATATATCATGCAATTTAATTAGTTTACATTCTGCCAAACTTTGAATTGCTATCGATTAAACAATTGTTGGAATATGTTTAAACCTCAGGTATATCCACCACTTAAACGACATCATGAGAAAATTCAAACATAGGTAGGTAATTATATCGGTACAAGCTAAACACAGTTGGTTTTCGCGAATGCTGAGTAAGTGATGGTGACCTGTCGCGATGCTCATTCCACTTTTAGCAACGTGCAAAATTTCTAACTTTGAATGACTATGGTAAAATAATTCAACTGCAACATAAATAGAAACCGATCTAACTTAAAGTCAAGCACCGTTGCGATCATGAATGAGCCTATCCATGAAGCTAAGATATCGAAGATTTGTGTAACAATTGTGACCGCCACGCCACGTTATGGAGGAGTCCCAGGGAAATACACCAGTAACCCAAACACATGCAAACTCACCAACGTTGCTGAGTAATGGAGAAGTTACTCAGATGTCTCTGCTTAGCTCTGAAAAAGAGAAAAAGAAAGCTCGAATTAATTTAGCAAACTGGATTTTCAGTTCTCAGATGAATTATTACTGTTGTCTACTTCCATATTTTTTCACCACAAGTTACGCAATGACAAACATTCGGTATCAAATGTACCACACATTGAATTATTAAGCAATGATTAAAATAAGTTTTCTTACCTCCTTCGGGCTGCTCCACACTTTACATGTATAGCATGATGTTGCCGTAGCATCTCAGTTTGTATGGTGGTGACACACTTTTCATACTACAATAAGAATGTAAATAAATATTACTCGACCAATGTAATTGGATCAGATTTCCTGTCACTACAGACCATTTGCGCCAAAATAAGTTATTTGCACGATATTTCAGTGGTTTCTGATTGATTTATAAATGAAGTGCTGAAATTAATACCGGAGGAGTAATAAAATACGCACAGATATTGAATAAATACGTAATAAAATTAGTGAGCAGCTACCAGCTAAAATCATTTCCAATCAAAAGAGACATGATAATTAAAATTCATGTTGAATTTACCTTTTAGTTTTATTCACTGCATGGCGGGTGGTTTAATTTTCAGTTTGTTGTCAGAGATCGATTGATTGGGTTACGTCATTCAGATCATCGCTAAATGTGGTTGATAGTGCTGCAATACGTTGTATCCCTGTTAACAGGTACAAAATAACATTTTATAAGTACTTGTTTTGCATAATTAATATACATGATGTTGAAAAATTACTGTTGTTTTTTAAATATAATGAAGGACTCAAAACGAATCAATTTCAACTAATTGATAAAGTTCTCAGATTGAAAGTCGTCCAAAGGCATAATCAAGAATAATCTTAAATGTGTACCTGTTTTCTAGTCTTTCATAAAATTGTGACCTGCTAAACTTCTGCATTTTGTTTCCCAACATATATTACTGGAGTCACTTAATGCGGATACTCATTAACCTCGATCATTCTTGCAGTAGTTCAATTCTGTAATCAGGTAAAAGAACAACATTTTGTTAATATTTGATCTATTTCAAGAGCCGTATACTCAATTTTTAAACATATGCAATTTTGGTTCATAAGTATTGTATTATATTCCAAGCTTTGGAAAATCTTATTGGTTACATTAATAAATGAGAAATGATTAGGATTGTTTTATCTTTTATATCTATTCAGTGACGTCTACCAAGATTTATAGAGAGGGCCATTCAATTCAGGTAATATCTGATGCCAATCAACGTTATTGCAGTTTGTTTCTGCAATCAGGTGAGCTAACAAAATATGCATACATGATAGGTATGAGGAATCATTAACAGTTGACGATCTGGATTCACTCGAAATTTCGAAACGATTAATAACGCCGTGTTGCATTAACTTTTGTTAAAATGTAATAAAGGATTACCAAATCGAGAATCTTTCTTGTGCAATCGCTTACAGCTTGTTGTCACGTAAGAAACAACGCCAAAATCAACCACGTAATAATATTATCATTTCCCAAACGTGTGTCCACGTGAGAGATGCAACTCGCACGAAGGTCACCTTCCGCGAGGCCCGTTTTTCCAGAATGTTAGAAAGAAAACTGAAGTCTAAAAATTTGCAGCGTAATAATTACACTCGATTCCAAGTCCATTCGAACTTTTCGTGTTGTATTTGGCTGCCTAAACAGACTCATCGTCAGTTAAACTTGCTAACAATGCAACTACGCACTTAACGAAAGTCAACCGCACAAACAATAACAAACGACACCCGACACAGCGACTCGAGAATCGAAATCGCTAGAAGCTGAAGTTGCACCAAAGAATGAAAATTTTATACACGAAACTCACCTTCGATGTCCCCGGCTGTTTTCATTTCAGTAACTCGGTTCTTCTGCCGGCAATACGCTGCATGCCGTTTGTATATTATCCACAGCGAGTTTCACGTGGGAATGCACTGATCGAATAACGTTACACAGCCTTTTTTTTAACCATAAAATATTAGTGTTTGGCCATGTCCCAAATAGTCGAAGCCTGTCCATGAGGATTTGAATTCTTGACTTACGGCTTACGTGACTTCGCTACGGCTGCTCGGGAGCGACTGACTTCACGCTGCGCTCAGAAGCAATTCTCGACCGGTCGGAAATGCCATGCAAGTTGCGCACCATGCGGTCAAATATTCGAAAAATTGCCCTTGCACGTGGCATTAGGCGTCGAATGGGATTTTCTGGCAACTTTCAACCGAATAAAATACGTTGATCGGAAATATATTCAGACATTCCTGGGGGTCCAATCAGTGTAAAGAGATTCCTGCAAAATGATTTGAAGCGAAAGGTTTCAGAGTTCTGCAAATCGGAAACAAAAAAAGGCTGGTTAACCCCATTGGACTTTTTCAGTTGAAATTTGGCCGCTTTTGAAAAATACTTAGATCAGTTCTTTGATGCACTATATCGAAGTAATTTTGGGAGAGGAATCGATTACGCGCAGTCCTAATTAAATACACCATCAGCTACTGCGTCTCGTTTCCTCATTTTGTCCAACTCTTCACACTCCCAATTAACAATCTCAGATTTTTACATCTTCGAATAAAAATGTTATTGAGATGCACTAACATAACTACGTGATTTTCGACGCGCGGCGTTTTGCTGTTGCGTCGTGCCCAATTTCATGAGCGTCTTTCAGCTGCCAACGTCTTACGATTAGCGCTGCCGTGTCACTGATCTTGTTATTGTAGAGATCAGTGTGCCGTGTCAAGTTGTCGTCGCGTCAATTTGACGTCCGCAAAAATCCGGCCTGACGCTGCACGATCCTAGGAAACAAAACTCGACCGATAAGATGTTTAGAGAGTCGCCGTAGCAAACAGTGTCAGGGGTAGACTAAATTCTCTGACGACTTTTTGCCGCATAGAATTTGCGTAAAAATAGGTGAAAATCAAAAAAAAACCTCAGCCCTTCTTTTCACAATGTTTGATCACAGATTCGAAACTCATATAAGTTATCGTTAACATGTCTGTACATCCCGCTATACCATGCATGTAGATTTGCAGATACTGCTATTTGGATGTGTAGCTTTCATAATAGTATCTTGCGAATTTTGCATAGCCTGGTGACTTTTCGCAATCTCGCCGTGTCGACGACATTTGTTGTTACTAATCCTTACGATCCAGCTACGCGACATTTATGCGTGCATCTAATGGTGCAGGAAACATGTTTGTAGGGTTGCCTTTACACGCCGCGTCAGGCGTTAATTTGAATCTCGGAAACCACTCAACTCAGACAACTGCGATCCGAGCGATTATAACTGTGGAACGGTCGTCAGTTGCATCGTTCAACATTCGAAATTAGTCTAATCAATCGCACATTAAATTTTGTCATTGTCTTTGTTCAATTCTATTCTTAATTGCAGAATATTGTTACCCTGTACGCTCTTGTGCTGTGCATTTGAATGATACAAGTTTCAGGTAACCCTTATTTGCATAACATAACTGTTTATTACCCATTTTCTTCTCATGGATTATTACACTGGGAACAAAATATCCTTTTAAATCATAATATATAATTTTCTTTCGTATTTATAATACCAGGTATAATATATATTGACCAATGAATTTTTCATTGATCCCGTGCATGTAGAAATAATTAATTTAGCGTGTAAAATACTATTGTCTATCCCGCAGTACTATTATAAGGTTGAATACGGTTGTAAAGTTTAAAATTCGATATGTAGCCAAAAAGACTGTATTTGTCTATTGAGCAAAGTTCATCAAATTTTGCCTGTACCGTTTCTGATTTTACTTACAATTAACCGATATTGCCGAATCTCTAATGATCTCACTTTATACTTTGTATATTGTCTACAATTTAATTAAGTATAATATTTTTATACAAATCAATGGTGAGTGAACATTACCTCCCGATTAGTATGAAAGTGTATAAATTCGTGTAAAAATCAATAAACGATTAGAAATTTTCACTCTATAAAATAGTACGATTGATTGCATAATATTTAGTACGTGTGTATGCATGTTGCATTTAAAACTTTATCAATATATCTCAAACCTAGCCTAGCAGTCGTTAGTGAGCTATACAAGACGTACGTGAAAATAATAGTAATAATTCATCTCTCAGAAATCTTGTACTCGAACGTGTGAGAAAATTTGTGTTACTTTTTCCTCCCCACTGTTCAACTTGTCTCTTGCTCTTACTTATCGCCATTGAAATCGAAAACCGTATTCTTCCCTATTATCTCATGGATCAGGTATCTACTCTCGATTGATCTCTTTGAACTAAGGTATACAAATATTATAAATTATTCAGAACCAGCCATCAAATGGAATTGCATTAATCGGAATAAATTAAATATCAAGATCAAAAATTAAATCGTTCTTAAAGACTTCTGTAACAGCGTTTGTACCATTTTCATTATCATCATTCCAATGATTTTTCTCTGTACTCTCATCGTTTCGTTTACTGGAATGAGAGTTGTGATTTTTTTGATTTTCTATATCGATGTGCTCAGATTTTTTGTGTACCATCGATTTATCGTAATTTAATATTGGCTTGACATTTTCATGGACGCTATTTTCCACCGGGGTATTTTTAGGGCTAATTTTGTACTTTTCCGCACGCTCCTCGCTCTCGGAGTTTTCACTTTCACTAGTTCTACGATCGTGCGCACGTTTCTTATTGCGTAATTTGCGCTGGTTCTTCTTACGCTGTCCTAGGATACTTGAGTTGGATCTGTAAAAATTTGTAGGTTCCTGATTCACCAAGATTTATTTATTCAAAGATATTGTGATGCTTCAGTGCTATAAAAAAAGTTTGATGGAACAAAGCCAAGAATACAAGTTCAAGGAAAGGGAAGAGAAAAAAAAAGGGACAAGAATACGTTAAAAGACTGGCAAAAGATTACCTGTATAACTGGCGAGCGACAACATCATTAAAACGAACTGTCTTCTTCAAACTCGAACTTCCAGACTCAGAATTTATTTCTGGAATTGAGTCGGAATGGAAGTCTATAGAAGAAGCAAGCATAGCGCTATCGTCTACGCTCGATTCGGAAACTGAACGTGTAAAGCCATAATTACGACGGGACTTTAGTATACCCTTGGACCTGCCCGCAGGACCAGGAATATTTCCTAATTCATCACCGCTACTTTCTGATATCGATCTATGATCGTCGTATCGTGAAGAGTCTGTGTCTTCGCGCTCTGCCTCATCGTCTGAGTCCAACTGATTTGGCGTTATATTAATAACAATGTCATCGCCTTCTCCCATAACTTCAATCTTCTTATTTGTTTGCAGACAAGGCTGAATCTGAAGAGGAAAAGAATGTCAATTTCAATTCACAATTGTTCAGTTTCAGGCTATTATCAGGGAAGTCAAACTCAATCCTTACTGGTATATGTAAGAAACTATTACTGCATTCAAGTTTGATAATAATCAAAGCATATCTTCTTGTACAATTTCAGTAATAATTTCGCAATGGCTTGTGCAAGATTGTTAGCTCAGGTAGATTGATAATGCACAATTATAAAATGAAAAAATCAAGAAAGAAATTCTTATTTTACAGAGAATTGAACATGACGTACTGGTGAGGGTGAATAGGACTTTGTATATACACGTCAAAAGGTATTTCAATCGATAAGATAAGTATTATCAGTGCTAGACTGATGCAACATTGGATTACTTCCATGTGCTGTTAAATACACATACGTGCTGTGTAAAATTGAGCGAGATAATAAATAATCTATTACGCGAAAAGACTGGGTCACGCCAAAATCAAAACAAACAATGCTATCCTCGTTTTTTTGCAAGTATGCTGAATCAGACTGTAATACACGTGTTACAAAATAGAAAATTCTGAATAATAAACAACTTGTAATGATTGAAAAAGTGTCAAGTAATACCTAGACCATTATTTCAAAATGTGTGCGAATAAAGCATTTTAATAAAGTATGCCAAGCGTTGAATAAAATACGTTATGGACAGTGACAAATTTGATGAAAAGTAGCACGTGGCTCACCTAATTTACACAGACCGCTTTGACCGCAGAGGATCAAACCGGTTTTCGATAGGAAGAGAAAAGTATGATGAGCATAATAAATAAATGTTACCATAAGTTCATTGAGTTTATTTTGGAGGGAAACAGGGGCGAATAGTTCCCTGAGTTCCATAAACTCCTCGTCAATTCCAACGAAGTACTTGCTCACGTCTTCCCTGCAATCTTCCAAGGCGACGGTAATGACAACATTGTTATCCCAAGGCTCTATGACCAGTGATTCGGGACGAATAGATTCTCGCCCAGTCTTAAAGCACATAGAATAATAAACGGGAAAAAATCCAGCTCCGACCGAAGTGAGAAGCACATGAACGCCCGAATTCTCTTTCAGCATTTTATGCCGTATCGAATCAGGATCAACATTTTTGAGGTGGATAGTAAAAGCAAGAGTTTTATCATAACAATTACAGCTAAAGGCAGGAAGGGAATATTTGACATCAGGTTTCATGAACGCCGGCTCGTCAGGTACGCTTTGGTTACTAGTTCTTAGCGCGGTATCTTCCTCACATTCACCAAACTCACTTTCCCTGTCGATAACGGTAACCAGTGCCTTTTTCTCGGCTCCTTCATCATCGCCAGAGTCTGCCAAAGGGCTGCCATGATCACTGTCGACTCCACTGTCTTCCCTGTTGTCACAGAGCGGAACGACGCCCCTGAGAACAGGTAGAGTGACAGTGAGCTTCTTGTTTTTAGGGTCAAATTTTGCGCCGCCGTTGTCTGGATCGACACTGTACGGCAGGGGGAGTTGAAGCTGGTATTTAGCGGGTTTCTCGCTCTTCAGCATTACCAGCCGTTCTTGAACATCAAGGGTGGCGTCGCCGGCGCTTTTAAGAAGGGGAAGGTCGATTTCAACGACAAGTTTCTTGGGAATAGCTTTATGGAGTCTGGCATTTTTGTGATTATGAAAGTCTTGTATATCGACGCTGTCCTGATGCTTGACGACGAACTTTGGCGTGGTGTACGCGGAGCACTCGCTCTCCGTGCTCCTTCTCTCGTTGAAATATTTAGTCGAAGGCGACCGCCGCTCGGCCGGTTTGTCCATGGCTCGAAGCTGCTCCTCACGGCTCTCGTCGTAGCTGGTCATCAGCTTCTGGTAGATCTCCGGCTCAAGGTCAACGTCCGAGGGCACCGCCGGCCGCTCCGACTTCTTTCTGATCACCGTCGGCTGGCTGACACCCTTGAAGCTCATCTTGGGGAACTTGAGGTTGTTCCGGTCTAGCTTAACTTTAAAACTGCTCTCGACACCGTCCAACGCCGTCTGATTAACGGTCTCCCGGAACTTGGAATTCTTGCTGGCCAAGTGCAGGGTGTCCGGGTGGAACACCACGTCGAAGACGACGCACCGGGCGCTCTTCTTGTCGAGGTCATCGCGGGGGGGAGCCAAGGTGTGGGGAATGGACCACTGCAAACCCCGGCTACCACCCTCGCAGCTCGGCCGGCTCGAAGGCTTGCCGACACTCGAGCTTTGGCTTATGTTTACAAAGCACTTCCTGCACCCGTCGACGCTTGTTTTTATTACGTAACCCGGCTCAGGGTTAACGAACGTCACGTCTACGCCTCTCTCTCTCTCCAGCTGCGCGATCTCCGACTGGTACAGTTTCTTGTTCTCGGGGTTCGTCACCTCCTCTGCGTAATCGAACAGGAGTTTCCGGAATTCCTCCTTCTTAAGACAGTCGGTTATCGTCTCTAGCTCTTCCTTCGTCACGTCCAAATCCTCCCAGTTCTTTTTTAATCGCGAGTTGTACACGGCCATCTTCCAGTAGATACTAGTGTTTGGGTTCGGTGCCTTTAATTAATTTAGCCACTGGTGCATAAGCATATATCTATATATATAATAGAGAATACAACCCAGAAGTTTCCATCCAATCCTTGCGCAAATAACCACGTGGACCATACAGATGTGCGCAGCTCTGCCGGCCGGCTGGTGGAATTTACACGAACTAGCCGATGATTTTTAAACGCGAGCGGGACGCGAACGCGCCGCCGACATTTACGGCTCGATGCGCGGACAAATTCTCTCATACTTCGCGATTATTTTATTTGCCGAATTGCGTCCGTCAACTTGCGAAACTTTTCGCTGTCAGCGATTTTCCACAAAGAGCAACGTCGGCAGCTTATCGTCGCTCCTGTAGCTGACGAATGCGTTATACGGTATAATAATATACAGTCGAGAACGAACAGGGTTATCTGGAATACCGATTCTACAATAGCTGTCTATAAAAGGAAACGAAGATTACAGTGAGAGAAATTTTTAGTTCCGGTTACAGCTCAGTCCTTCATTATTTTCACTTTTCACCACAATCGAAAAATATAGTATAAATATTCTAGGTACAAAATGAAAATTAGTTTTGTAACTGTTAACAGAAAGTCTAGTATCCGTTACTATTCTTTCCCATTACGATCACTGTTACTATATTTTCTTGTAACTGTTTCGAAAATTTAATGCTTGTGCTGCGATAAGTTGATGTTAAAGCCTTATTTAACTAAAAAAGTAGAGTAAACCGAACACACTGATTTTGCATTGCAATTACCAAAAAAGTATCGACAGTAGCGACTGTTTTTTTTCAACGATAACTGTTTTACTTTATTTTTCTAGTTACTATGACACATGAAATTTTTCTTAGTGTACGTAAAATAAATGGGCAAAGCCACTTACAAAATTACTGAACTATATTACATTTAAGTTAAGAAAAGAAGCAAATGCTAATCATTTGTTTGTACGGTAAATTTCAGTCACGTTGAATTTTTCTGTAAATGCGATCTTGATACTTGAAGTTTGATCTGGATCTAAACAAATTAAATGCAATTTAATTAAATTGGTGTAAAAATTATGACAAATAATAAATTTTCTCTACATGCATACGCTATACAAACCAAACATGTTCTTAATGCCTGCAACAAGGTTTCGGTAGTTATGTAATTATTTTTTTCTGACGTTTATCGTATGTAAATTGTATACGATGACTGACCGTAATAATTGGGTGTTTCGTTATCGAAATTGAAGATAGTTACAGTCGTAAAATTCGCTGCATCGAGGGCGAAACTGTAGTCACGTAAAGTTCGTGCACAGATATTCGTGTATTAATTATTTTTTGTTGTTTCTGACCACGTTACGTTACCCGAAGGATTATCAATTCGAAAGTTTCCACTGTAGTAAAGCAATAACATGCGCATGTATACAAAGGTACTTCTTAAATCGAACATTCCGTCTTTTATTTTCTGCTGAGGTCACATCACCTTTCCTCTCTAAAATTAATAACCTATCATCCTTTGTACCCAAACGTAATGTCGATGGTAATCCGATTATGAAATTGCCCTCGGGGCATCTTTGCGACTAACAATGAGTCGTTTTCGCAACTGCCGGGCACGAGAGCACTATGTTACGATTGAATTTATTCTGCTCAAAGCTGAAATTTGCAAAAATTAAATAAGAAATTCAGCATCGGTTGTGGCGACGTGCTTTAATTATTCGACGTTCATTTGAATATATGATTTTTTGACGTGGTATTTATTAAGTAGAAGTAAAATCGAAATATAATCACGAACAATTTCCTCGCTCAATTATTACGTTACATAAGTTTTGGAAAATTCATAGGTACCACGGTCATTCGTTCTCAAATAAATGAAAGTGAAAATGAACGCCCGTCATTAGACCCATAAATTTTTCACATCTCATACGAACTTCACGGTGCCGCAGTGGAGGAAAAAATACATGAATATGAATTATCGTGCGTTCAGAACAGTTTGGCGTAAGTATAAATCACGTAAGGATTTCCGATCTTACGGAGGAAGAAGGTGGGGGCGGAGGGTCAGGTCCATAATGCGGAGGATGTGGGGATTGCTGACTGAGAAGTCTGTGACCCACTGGCATTCTCTCCAGTCGCGCGGCAGACTCAAACGTTGAAAATCAGTAGCAGTTCGGTGCCTTTTGCACTGCAGTTTTCGTCTGCATCCGCAACATTGTGTACGTCGATTGATTACAGTATCCCGAGTCATGTAAACGAGTAAACGAGTGATCAAGAGTAAGAATAAATTTCCGAGGATGCGTCGCTCCAACACTAATTTGCTAACGAGCCTGATTGCTTGTCTCACCGTGGCTTTCATTGTATTTAATAAGGCAATTATGCAGCCGGAACACTTATCTTCAAAGGTTAGCCTCCCGATGACGACAGATGCCGACAGATACTCGTCAAGCCTGCAGATCAATAATTCGAGGAGGGATTATTCTCAAGTGGGTATAATTTTAATTAAACTTTCCTGTTCAGATTGTGGTACTCGCAGATTTCTATTCAAATTAGGTAACAAGTTGAAATACAGAATCATTCTTCTGAAATGAACGTTACAAATTGAGGTGAAAAAAGAATTAATGAATCATATACAAACTGCTGCCGTATGATTATAAATTATTGACACATTTCATTTTGGTTTGCAACGTTTGACTATTTCTCTGCATGCATGGGTACTTGTAATGTGATATTGGTGAGGTTCGTGCAATTTATTCCTGAATTCGGTAAGACAATTTTCCTGTATCGTTTAAATTGCTTTGCATAAAAGTTCAGTACGAACTGAATAAAAAATACAGATGTGCTGTCTTCTAGACTAACTAGTGCGTGCTTAGAAATAATGCAACTGTCAAGATTAGAGAGCGTGACATTGGTGTTAACAGACTTGCGGTATAAATTTCACTTAAGATCATAAACAATACATAGACTTGTATGTTATTACCGAAGTTTCTTCAAAGGAATCATGAATGGTAGAGAGAATGTTAATTCGCGAAAACGGGCGGATTTCGTCATGCAAAATTTGCGCGTCACTTCTGCATTGGTGCGCGAATCGTATTAACGTTTATACGTTATATTTACTCACGCATGGTTTCAAACCGAGGTATTACGCCATTCAATTATCTCACTTGATTCAGAAGCTCTTAGAGATGTTGCACAAGAATGTGAAAAGCGCATCATGGAGCACGTGAGAAATTCATTTACACGCAACTCGATGTAGGTACAGCACTCCATGCATTCTCTTCTGGAATTGATTGTCGGTGGAGTTTCTGATTGTACTTCAAATTACTTATGCACCTTGAAATAAAAAACCCATTAGTTCTTGTCATTAGATCGCACGCATGCATTGAAGCGTTTAAATTCCTAGATGATTAAAAATAGTGAGTATCGAAAACACATTTTTCAAATAAAAAAAAGAGCAGTTTCTTTCTATTCACAATCCGATTCGTCATGTTTTATAAACCACATATTCAAACGCGAACAGCATCCGAAAAATTTCATTTCGTAATCCAGGTTAAGGCTTTCCTCCTTTTGACATACGTGCCTCCATCTACGCGCATGGTATGCCGATTGCATAATATGCTCTGTCAAACTGCACATTCGTTTCCAGGCACATCGACACGTGACCCCGTCTTTAGCCGAGCTGGGAGGTCGTCGAAGTATCCCAGAAATGAGTGAGAACACGCTGATGTTAACGCGGATTTTAGGTGCTGGATCGGAACTTTTGGTTCTCATTTTGCAACGACTTCAAGGACGAAACGCTTTTAAGCACATCAGGCTGCCTTCCGGGGACGATAATCTCCTCACTACGCTTCAGCAGGTGAGTCAGATAGGCTGATAGTCAATTTGCGACAGTCCAGTTACTTCGGGAAGACGGATATTAGCATAAAAAATGCCTACTTCAATGAAAAGTTAACTAAGCATAGTCGTGATTATATTTTTCACCATTTTCGTTAAATTTGTCCTCTAGACATGCGGGAATTTAATGGCTTTTTCATGCCTTTTTTCCATGCCATTGTGTATGATACTCGAAACGATATCGCATGCTTGTACCATAATTGAAATTATCCGTTAAACACGAAGATTATTTGACACGCAAGGAAATCTTACAAGGGCAACGAGTACATGTAAGGACGAAGTTTTTTAACAGACGCTTTATACGTGATTATTATCAGCACATTTATACCTAGGCGTTATTTCGTATAGGTATATAATATAATTTATCTGTTACGCAACGTGTGATTTTACCGCCAGCATTCGCATCTTCGGTATATCATTAAATATACGGATACTTAGCAAGGTCAAGTTTACCGCTGATTCAAATTTCAATTCTGATTAGTCCAACATTGTTTGACTGGATTGAATCTGCCCCTGAATTCGAATATGAGATCGTTACTCCTGCAGCTTAAGTGATGTGATTTAATGTTAAGGTGACAATTTTGATTCCGTATAGATCCGAAACACACATCTACGCAGATACCAGTTTTAATAAAAAAAAAAAAGAAGATTTCTAATATAAATAAAAGATACCGCAAATGCCATAAGATCAAACGGCCTTTTTAAATGTGTAAAAATCTGATGCGATTAATTTGAATCACAGTATATAAACCATAATCGTAAATGCGCTTGTATTTTCACCTACCTGTACAGTAAAGTATAACAAACTCAGATCATTATTGAGTTAGCTATTCCCAGTAACGGTTACTGGTCAGTACTTGAAGAGGGAAAGCTGATCGCGATAGCGCGTTGCAGTTGCCACATACGGTCAGACTAGTTAGTTTCATAGATTTCTCGGTTGGCATATCTGATGGTCCAGGTACCATTTGAAGCGTGCGAATGATCCTTTCTGTTACGAAAGCTGGAGCTGCAGGATATTTCTCGAGAATCGCTTGCCTAGAACCTCATTTTTTCTATTCATTCATCTATCTTTCAATTTTTACTTTCACAAACAACCTGCAGACGATAACTCAATGCGGCATGTTTAGAAGCTGCTCGAGGAATGGTATTTTCATGTGAATAGGCTCCAATTACCATAAGCCGCTTGGTTGTTCAACTCGAATGTCGACTTAATAAACCTGGAGTATATTTATCGTACTATCGACTTCGTCTTGGAACGATTATTGAGTTATTAAATACGTTTATAAACGACCTTGAATTTTTATCATCGTTCAGAAGTCATTTATATACCCACCAATCGGTATGCCACCCTGACATTTTACATTCACGCGTATACGATGGGAGTCATGTAATTGCGAGGTGATTCTCCTTCGAAGCAATTGATTATTCACGTCACGATGCTTCGTCCGTATCTGTATTGTATACTTCTCGTCGATCAAGGCTGTAAAAAGTGTCGGCAAGTTCTAATTGTGCAACCGATGATATTCTCAGGAGCTTCTCGTCGAAGATATCACCACCATCATCAGGCAAGAGGCTGTTCCGTTGACCTTTGACGCTGACGTCAGATTCCTCAACTTCTCGGCCTTCGGACGGCAGGCTCCGACTTATATCTCCATGGTCAGGGACCCACTCGACCCTAAAGTACTGCGAAGGTACGGCTGATCTTGAACCTAATTGTGACCGAGATGAAAGAAAAAACAAAATAAAACGCGATCTCACCGCCTTTGGCAACGTCTAATCATTCCATTTCGTCACATCAACGAGTCGTTTATTGGAGAAAAGACGAATGCCTGGTTCCATTTACAAATGTGAAAAAATAACATGAAGAATAGTAATTCTATGACTTTCACGGCTTAATCTTGAATATTGATCTTTAATTTATCGTCTTACTTTGTGTAGAATGCGTGGACTATCCACGTGATTACTGCTAGCACATTTCAAATACATACCTTAAACTTATGTCGGATAAAGCATATGCGGCATGCTACTATTACCAACCAAACGTTTCACTTCTATTTCGGATGTAACTCCTATTCGCACTTACAGATTTCAGAAGGATGACGCTGCTGAGTTAAGATATTGCGGAGCAATCGCCCATTTTTGTGGACAGGATCCACGATGCACGTAAATATATAGACATTATTTATTTATTACATCAATTGCAAAAGTTTTATAGTAATCGATAACCTCATCCATACCCTTTTGCAGACCTTACGAATCATTTTACACGCGAACTGAAACCCTCCAACACTTTTAGCCTACCTTGATCACTTCCGGTTTGAACAGTATCAGCTTCCTTATATCTCACTGGATACTCCGCGTTATCTCCAGTTTCGCTTTGAGTCATGATACTTTCACTTACACTCTGTAGTCTCTCCCTCCACTGTCGTTTCAAGGTGAATAATTTAATAAACCGAATGAAATCGTGTACAACAACTGAAATAAAGTTTGATTAGTAACACGAAAAACGACTTATTGGTTGGGTATAAATTGTGCGTTCACGTGCCTATGGCTTTGTTGCGGATGAACCTCGAGACTGAAGTTATAGTGTCAAATAAACCGTTACGTAAACCGTACCCGTGAGAATAACCAGATGGTCGCGTTTCTCAAAGTGCTATACCTTCGCAATCACTGTCCAAGCACCGTAGGCACCTACCCACGAATCGTCCTGCTTTTCACGAGATTCTCTTTCATCCTTCGCTGTTGCGTAATAAGCAAGAAGTGGTTCTGAGTCAGGCCTCAGTTCCCGGTTACATGAACAATGGATCAAGTTCAATATTTGCGACCCCATTCCCATGACATTTTCAATCACGCTGCAGGGTGTCTTTCGCGATTTCGTAGCCGCACGAACCGCTTTCTTTCCTCGCATCAGTGTCTGGATCGAGTTACGAACTGTCCATGGGTGTGGTAGCTTCTCTGATTCACATACGATTATTTTCAGAAGCGAAAATCGCACATGGGCAATGGCCGAAGCTCAAGCCAATGTTGAACGGTGGTATCCTGTCGTTGGACTGCTCGAGTATATCGGACCTACGCTGAAAACTCTTGAACGTAGCTTCTCCTACTTCTTCAAGGGAGCCACGGATGTTTATTCAGAATTGCGTGAGTTAACATTGTCTAATTATTCCTAAGCATCTGCCGCGTTATTCCGTTCCACGTACGACGGTTGAAAGCAATAAAAAGCAAAGTCGTGCATTTATACGATATTTTTTTTTTGACCCTTTGTTGTTGTGCAATTCGCGAGAGTCAGTTCAATGAAGGAAATAATTTTTCTCATCTTTTCAGAGGTAAAAAGAAAGACTGACGTACCGTGGAAATCGAAAATACAGGCTGCATTGGAGGGGAAACTTCTGATCGGACCACTGGCAAAGGAAGTTGAATTTTATCTGTGGCTGAAATCGCGGCTGCTTTGTCCGAAATGCGGCAATGGTTGAAGTCGTTTTGAAGAAATCCAGGTTTATTTAGAAGATTGAAAAAAGACGTAAATGATTGTGCCGAAAAAGCAGTGGAAGAATTCAATCGATCGGTGTGAAATGACTCGAAACTGGAAAGTTTGTGTTTGAAAGGAGTGTAGGGTCATAGAAGAGTGGAGAGGAGATAACATTCCTTAGTTTCGTCACAGCCACGATACGATGATCATTATTTAGATTAATGAAAACGACTGAGGTGACGGCCAATGAATTTCCAACACTGCATAAACGCACCATTCGATGAAACTCGGGTTTCATTGGATCCCGTTGTCATAAGGTTAGAAAAAGTATATCTGATCGTCGGTTCCAGCTCGACAAATATTATGAGACTGAATGCGCTTGTAGCTCATCTTTCACTTTCACGTATATCTACAAGATGCGCATAACTCATTTATAACGACTAAATGCTGTGTAACCCCAAATGCTCGTGAGTTTTGTGATATTTTTTATGTAAAATAAAAGGTTCTGAAAACAAATTGAAGTAAAATTAATTATTTCTTATTGTGGCAAGAACAAACCATTTCGAAAATTTTCCGTCTGATTTAATTGTACGCCTATAAACATAATAATTCAGCGCATAGCTGATGAACAGTAGGTTACTGCATCTTGTTTGTGCAATAAGCAAGTTTACCCATGTTGTGTCGCGAAACTATGTTGAAGTTTGTCGAAAGACCTGGTAAAATTGGTACCGGCATTATGGTCAATGATTGTTTACCATTTGGTATTTGTTATCAAGAATTATAGCGAACAAAGCGTTATTAATATGTATTTCGAAGTCCATGATTCTTATAGTGGCCAGAAACATTTACTCTAATTATAAGCGAAGGACTATACTTATTAATTACATTCTCGATTGATGATGGCAGGGAAAGTATTTTCAACGGCAAGTTATTCAAGTCAAAAGCAAATGATGAAGAATTCTCAAGAAGTCTCATTTACTGGCGAGTCGAGTGGATGAGAAACCTAAATGGGAGTTTCAACGATCATTATGAGTTATTGGTTAGTATAGTCTTGACGCGTTGTTGAAACTTTCATTATCATAGCCTCCTCCGTCCAAACTGTCAGTGAATTAAAAGACTTTGAGATCAGTGATTGAACATCGACTGAGTATCATCCATGGCGATCATCCTTTTTTTGATTCAAGTATTGCCTTGTATCACATTGATGCTGGCGCAGCCGCAATATCCTAACGTCAATATAAACATTTTGTACCAACCATACGGTGAGTAATTCTGTAGAGTTAATGTATTTCATTTTCATGGTGCACAAGCTGGTTGATCAATACGCGTCACCTGATGTACGACTCGTGGCTTTTACGTGTAACCCCTCGCCAACACGTGTCAATTTACTCTCGGAACGTTTATAAATCTAGAAAGTGGCCAATCGTTCAGCTTCTTCGTACTGTCATTTTCAGACGCAGCTTATAACGCGAATCTGCCCGCATCGCCGCCGTGTTTACTGCGAGGCCAATCAGTCACCAAAAGAGATGACTACACGTGAGCTTGCGTGCTTTCGAACGTTGATCAAATAATTAAGAAATTTTCACGAAAAAAGCCACCGTGTCTGAATAATCCTGATATTCTTTTCACGCTTCACACAGGTACACGTCGGGTATCGGTGGCTACAAAGTTCACACGCGAGCGGTTCTATGGAACGAAGCTCGAATCACTTGCGAAGAGGAAGGCGGGCACTTGGCTATCCTTAACTCCGCAGCCGAAGCAAATGCGGTAACTCAGCTGTACAAGAAGTCGCCGGCAATCATTGGATCACCTCTACCAGAATTTGTTGGCATTGGATTTCACGACCTTTATCGCGAAGGTCAATACGTTACAATTCACGGTCAGACGTTGGCGGAAGCTGGATTCACACAATGGCGGGCTCGAGAACCAAACAATTCGTACAGAGGCAAGCCGGAAAATTGCGGAGCCTTGGGCAAAACTGGGGGACTTAATGATATTAGTTGCAATATTCCAATTGGTTTTGTGTGCGAGCTGCCAACGTATTGATAACGATCTGAACCGAAAGTGACTGATCTTTATTCACAGATAATGTAGCGTTAATGATTGAAAGTTTATGGTACTACTACGTGAGAACTGGGTAGATTTTAAACATGATTATACAATAATAGTTATGAGTAGGTACGTGGTCCAAAACTGTACTTTGAATAAACACTTCATACTTAAAAATCACTTGACTCTGAGTGATATTTTCACGCCATTGATTCATTACGGTTTCAAACGATGAATGATGACAGTATTTTGTAAATCGATTTTATCGTACCGTATTAGACTCGAGCCATTTCAAGTCAAAGGTTAGCGATGAACATATTTATTTCACCGCTCGGAGATGGACGATTAATTATCTAAGGCCCCTCACCACCGCGGTGAGTGTTTTGCCTCTGTCCTCGCTAGCCTCAGTCGTTTTCATTATTGATTATTTTATTGTCATGAAAGATCCGTCGTACGTTCATCCAGGGTTTTACAACTTATACCAAAATGAACAGTCCGTGACTGTCCACGACAAAGCTCTAAAGGAGATGGCGTATGTAAACTGGAATCGTGGAGAACACTTCTGTCCGCAGAGCATTGTAGAAATCTGCGTCATCAAGATATGATAGACATATTATATGAAAATATTTCCTACAACTCCCACCGAGTGACTTACTCCCGGGACGCGAAGTTTTTGATAATGGAATTTTCATCACGTTACGAATAATTTTCTTGCATCTTTGTACTCAAGCTTGTTACCGCAAACATGATATGTAAAAACTTTTGTAAATCAGAGAATCTCGAAAATATTCAAGTCAAGATTTTTGATACATTAAAAATTTTAATTTTACAGGCACGTCTGGTAATTTTTGGACAAAATTTCCAGTCGTTGCTGCTCACCGAGAGATGGAAGTATTGTATCGATTGAATGAAACTACGTAACATCGCTAGAGAATAAAAATATTCAATGAACAATTATTCAAGTCTCCAGTGGCTGCCATCCTTGTTAATTAATGTAATCTGCTTCCGTAACACCGTAGATTCTCGAGTTCAGAGGTCGGCTCAGCGACATTTTTATGATGTCGTTGCGCGAAGTGATCCAGTTATATCTCAATGCTTACGTTCTTAAAATTGATGCGCATGTTGCGTAATTAGCAGAGATGTGATGAACCTGAAAGAAATTTAGAAAACGCGACGTACGACAGATGAATCTGTATTCAATCTTCTTTTTCCGCTCGAATCCGGAATTGTGCCCTGAGGTACAGCATACGTTGCAGAATGATTCTATCGTTCGTGGTAAAGCATTCGTATATTTAGATGAATGGTAAAAGTTTTTACGTAGAGCGTTTTGTTAATTTCATAGAAAAACACTGCGACGTTGTTTACGCCCGAATAAAACGTTGGATCGAAAGTGATCACAGCTGATTCATTACACCACGAACAAGCGCGAGGTGCCAAATCCTTCAAAGCCCTCCAGAGCCGTTAGAATGAGTTCCGACCACGGGTGCCCGAATTCAGAATGCTTGTCTTGATAGCCCCTGCGCACCCTAGAAGTTTGTACCCAATTACGTACTATATACGGAATATGAGCTAACTGGGATTTCCAAACGATACGACGAAATCGCAAAGATGACGTTTGAATTGCAAACCCGTTACATCTAAAGAAAACAGCACTGAGAGTCGGTCAGAAATCTTTACGCGATATTTCAGCCAATGGGGCCCTGAGTTCACGCCATCGTAGCATCGCATGATTCTTTCACCCCAACTGATCCTTCCTACGCGCCAACCTGAGGCGTAAAAGACAATATTGTTTACTGACTTACGTCGATCTTACAGAAGAAAGCAGCCTTCATTAAGGTCGAAGGTGAATGATAAATTTGAGAGATAAAATACTCGGAATTTTATATAAAAACATGGCTGGAAATAACAAGATCAGAATATGAAATAGTTGTCAACACCGGAACATCGTTGAAACTTTGATTCGTCTAGTCGAGGCTCAAGAAAGGTGTCAAGATCAGTTACACTCTCCGATACATCTGGATACCAGCAATGGCGATCATCTTCGTTGCACTCCAAATATCGTTGTGTTTTACACTGACGATGACACAACAACCTGCATCAACTAATCCTGTTGTAGCCTGGCTTTATCAACCGACAATCAGTGAGTGATTTTTGTTAGGACTATGTTGCTACTTACATTCACGTCAAACAAAAGTTCCGAAACTCAGGGTTTTTCTATCAGTCCTGGCACGTCTGATGATCAGGGGTACGATATATTTGTATCTCCGATCTGCGGGTGTACCTATGGATGATTTTGGCACTCGCCAACTCTACAACCAACAGATATTTATGAAACCTGACGCGCATTAAAACGGCCCCGTATATTTGCAGTGGCTGATTCAGTATTTTGAAAGGCCACTTCCCTTACTGATATCTTTACATTTTGCAGCAGTTTATGTCTCGAATTCGCTTAACACGTTGCTGCCACCCCACCAGGGACGGAATCAGTCGATTACCACCAGAAGTGACTACACGTGAGTTTTCACTATCAACAGACGATCTCATATGTGATGTATTTTATTTTATGAGTGCGTGCACCGGTGCACTCATCTTGAGAAGTCTCGTTGTTAATCTATGAAAGCATCCGTATAGTTTTCTGAATACCCAACACACGCAGGTACGTTCCGGGATTTGGTGCCTACAAAGTTCACCCGCGAGCGGCTTCATGGAACAAGGGTCGGAAGACTTGCGAGACGGAGGGCGGTCATTTAGTCATCCTTAACTCCCGCGCCGAGGCGAATAAAGTTGGTGAGCTTTTTAAAAAAGCGGAGCAAGTTACTGGGACTCTTCACCCACAATTGTTCAGCGTTGGAATTCATGATTTTTACGAAGAGGGCCACTTTGTAACTATCCACGATCAGACTTTGGAGAAGGCTGGCTTCAACGAATGGGCGGACGGCGAGCCCAACAACCTTAGCGATGAAAGTTGCGGAGCGATGTACCATGATGCTCGACTCCTCGACGTTAATTGTGGTATTCTATACGGCTTCGTATGTGAGCTGCCGATAAATTGAAAAAAAACACCGATCAGGAGATCAGTCTTCAATATTTGACGGTGTAAGATCAACAGTCATAAATATATTAGAATTGCTACTGAAGCGAATGATGTAAAGGTGGCGAATAAAACGATTTGGTCTCAAACAAATTTACGTGTAACGATCCGTTGTAATCGACTTATGCACGTATACAACCGTTGTACTATATGCTCCATTCCTGCGTCAGCTCCACTAATGACAAAAGAAGTTCCTAAAAACAGCACGGTATGAGATTTACTTATTACGCAGATGGTTTTTTCGCTTAAATTGTTTCATCTGACTGTATAGTTCGATATCAAATACAGCATAATAAATAAGGGGGAAAAAAATGTCAACGTCGAGCAAACGAAACTTTAAGATTGCGTCATGTTGCTCCTCGCCAACGTTATGCAAGCTTGCAATAGAAATTGCCTGGTTATTTTTCAAACTTTCGCTCATCAAAGCTTTCGGGTTTGGGAAATATGTAGGTATTATTACGACCCCCACCACATTATTTACGTATCTGAATAAGACAAAATGCAGAGACTGACAGAAGCAATCGAATCTCCTCTCGCACCCAATGATTACGCGTAAGTGTTCCATGGGTCTTGATTAACTGTCGTCTTAGAATTTTTCACTTCATTACCTGTGTTTTGTCCAAATGTTCCAATTGCTTATTGTCAAGAAACATGAAAAGTCAAAACGTGTATCTACATACAGGCGCGTTATGATGTATGAAAAAAAAATCAGAAATGCTCCCTGAGAAAAAATGACCTCTTGAGTCTTACAGAGTGAAATAACGATCACCATAGTGATAGACGCTACTATTTTTGAGAACACGTATTAGATTGATATCCCCTTTTTGATACATTTTTCAAAGTCCTAGAATCCAGAGAAAACAGCGCCTATTTCAATTTCCCGTTACAATATGTTATACAGCATTATGTATCCGTTATATATTCATTGCTGGCAACCGGATTACGGCTGTGCAGCAGAAGTCTTACATCTGACGTGTGACATTTGCTATCAGCTATTTTACACAACTCAACGGTTAGTACGACAATGAACGGAGGCATTTCAGGATAAAAACTGTACAAACAGCGGCGATAACTTTGGGTTAAACCGAGGGTCAAAATGTCAATTGGATACTGTACACTCGGATAAATTCTGGGTATTCCCCGAATCAGCCATGCCTCGTACAAGGGTATGCTTGTGTATTCGGTGCAGAATCCGTTGCTTCTGTGTACGAGCATAATGGTCAGTGGTTGTTTACTATTTCGTATTTGTGCTAAAAAATTATAGCTAATAAAGTGTTACTAAACATGTATTTCGGGGTCAATGGTATGGTGAGAAAAATTAAATCTATTGTTAGACGTGTCTGATCTGGTCCATGAATTTTATAGTGGTCAGAAACATTTACTCTGATTATAAACGAATCAATATACTTATTAATTACATTCTCGATTGATAACGGCAGGGAAAGTATCTGCAACGGCAAGCGATTCGGGTCAAAGACAAATGGCAAAGAAGTTAATGATAAAACACCTAATCGGGAGTTTCAGTAATCGTAATGAGTTACTGGTTGGAATAGTCTTGAAGCGTTGTTGTAGCTTTCGTTATTATAGCCCCCTCCGTCCAAACTGTCAGTGAATTAAAAGACTTTGAGATCAGTGATTGAACATCGACTGAGTATCATCCATGGCGATCATCCTTTTTTTGATTCAAGTATTGCCTTGTATCACATTGATACTGGCGCAGCCGCAATATCCTAACGTCAATATAAACATTTTGTATCAACCATACGGTGAGTAATTCTGTAGAGTTAATGTATTTCATTTTCATGGTGCACAAGCTGGTTGATCAATACGCGTCACGTGATGTACGACTCGTGGCTTTTACGTGTAACACCTCGCCAACACGTGTCAATTTACTCTCGGAACGTTTATAAATCTAGAAAGTGGCCAATCGTTCAGCTTCTTCGTACTGTCATTTTCAGACGCAGCTTATAACGCGAATCTGCCCGCATCGCCGCCGTGTTTACTGCGAGGCCAATCAGTCACCAAAAGAGATGACTACACGTGAGCTTGCGTGCTTTCGAACGTTGATCAAATAATTAAGAAATTTTCACGGAAAAAGCCACCGTGTCTGAATAATCCTGATATTCTTTTCACGCTTCACACAGGTACACGTCGGGTATCGGTGGCTACAAAGTTCACACGCGAGCGGTTCTATGGAACGAAGCTCGAATCACTTGCGAAGAGGAAGGTGGGCATTTGGCTATATTTAACTCCGTAGCCGAAGCAAATGCGGTAACTCAGCTGTACAAGAAGTCGCCGGCTATCACTGGATCACCTCTACCACAGTTTGCTGGCATTGGGTTTCACGACCTTTATCGCGAAGGTCAATACGTTACAATTCACGGTCAGACGTTGGCGAAAGCTGGATTCACGCAATGGGCGCCTGGACAACCAGATAATATATACGACGGAAAGCCGGAAAATTGTGGATCCTTGGACAAAAATGGGGGACTTAACGATATTGGTTGCGATGTTCCAATTGGTTTTGTATGCGAGCTGCCAGCCTATTGACAACGATCTGAACCGAAAGTGACTGATCTTCATTCGCAAACAATGAAAGTCTATAACTACTAATATATGAGAATTGGCTAGATTTCAGCCATGATTATACAATAATAGTTATTAAAGGAAGCTTGTTCCAAAAATGTACTTTGAATAAACACTTCATACTCACAAATCACATGACTCTGAGTAACATTTTGATGCCATTGATTCATCGCGGTCTCAAATCATGAATGATGACAGTATTTTGTAAATCGAATTAATCATACCGTATTACACTCAAGCCATTTCAAGTCAAAGGTTAGCGATGAAGATGTTTAGTGGAGACGACTATACGTGAGTTTTCACTGTCAATAGTTCTGCTGAGGACTATGCGAATACATATTCATATTCGCTTGGATTTTCATGTTTTTTTTTCTTCACCATTGTACTAGTTGGTTGTTCGATAATTTACCAGTATCAATATTTGAATTAAAAATCTGTACTTTTGCGTCAAAGTTTCTCACGCTATATACTCCGGTACACAAACAGTAGGTAACACTTATCAATACTTCCCAAAACATGTATAAATATAAGTAAATGGCTTATGTAATTGTATTACAAATGAATAATAAATACAAGTGTGGGGCATCTTCTGTTAAAGCGATAATTCGACGAAGTTAACTAATTTCCACCTGATCATTCTTTTACTAACGTACGTACCGTGTTCTTCATCAAGAGATTTCCAGTGACTCGTTAATTTTTGTGGAATCAAAACTGAGACCAGTTTTCTTTGTATGAAAATTTTACATGTCCATGAGCAATACATCGTTTGTTTCTCCTGTCACTTGCATCGCTAGTTATTGGCACATAAAATTTTATTGGAACGGAAACTCGTTCCAGCTTTGATCGCAAAACAATTGTGTGCCATTAGGAACCTATTAACCAACATTACTGTACGTGCATCAAAAAAAGTGAAAATCGAACAGTAATTTCTCTTGTACCCTCATTCCCGATTTACGAGTGAAACATGTGTAAATCGAATTCAATACGACGTTATACGTGGAGATTCAATATTTGCGATGTGCTTATCTACGAATTTCATTATTATTGAGTACGTAAGCAGGCCGGTAATTGCCTGGATGTCGTAAGGTTGGTGACCTCTGACATCACGGGTAATCCGAAATGCTCTGCAGTGAAATACGAGGAAAATAATATGAAATGACATAATTTCACAAATATATCCTCATACTTTTACGATATGTATTTTGCTCGTTGTGCTTCTACATTGCGCAATGGCCTGGTTTCGGACTATGGCATAAAATTAAACACAGCGATCCGTTCCTGAAAACACCACGCTGGTGGATGTCTTTGTCCCAAAATGTAACAAGGATGTTCATCTATTATCTGACTGTGTGTATAAAAAAGGGGCTCCGTATTAGGAGAAAAGGGGTTGCAGCTGTTATTTTTTTAAATCTGTAGCCCCGGTCTCTGTCTATGTCTTTAGCGTTGCAGCGTTAGAGCAGACGCGGGTTTTTCGGTTTGACGTCGGTGTTTTCGCACCTGCGTCAATTGGTCAATATTAATTGAGCTGTTAAAATGAAATTAAAATCACAATTTGAAAATTGAAAATTTCATGAACAAATGAATCGTTGGGCGAATTAGTCGGACAACAATTCGTGACGATTTTTCAAGAGGAGCGAGACGAGGTTCGAGAACACGCGAAAGATCGTCTCCAGCGGATCCAGGAAAAAAATAGACGAGGATACAATCGAAAGCGCAAGAAAGCGCGAGCATATCGCGAGGGAGATATCGACGCGATAAAAAGAACGCAGCAAGGACCAGGGTTAAAGTTTGCGGCGAAATATCTCAAACCATACGAGATATCGAAGGTGTTGCGCAACGAACGTTATCTCGTGCAGAGAGTAGACGCGCACGAAGGCCCGCGACAAATGTCAACCGCGGCTTATCACATCAACCCTTCGTCAAAGTACGACGATAACGACGAAGAAGATGTTCCAGAGAATCTACATTCGGGGGTGAATAAGTGTGAGCAGGACGGCCGGGTGTAGGAACGCAAAATAAAAAAAAAAAAAAAAATTAGCATGTGCTTGCGAACGGTGTGGGTGGGTGAGTCGCATGTGTGTGAGTGCTCGCAGCGACTATATATGCGTCTCGAGCGTTAGAGGGGCCAGTGTGGGCCAATTAGTCGTTCGGCGATCGTACGGCGAGCGTGTGTCTTAAGTGGAGAAGCGACGTAGGTTATATTCTTCTGGGAGATGTAAATTTGAAAAATTGGTGATTTCGAAAAATTAACGACGGAGCCAGGAATCGAACCTGGTATCCAGAGATGCTTGACCGAAGCCTCACTCCGCTAGACCACCTAGCCTAATTTTTCGAAATCACCAATTTTTCAAATTACATCTCCCAACATGTAAACATTCATCTACATACATTCTTACATCGGGTGCTCAAGAGACGAAAACTTTCTGTCATATTCGTTTCTTGGTTTATGTTATTTTGCGTACATAATAGATTCATTCGGTTCACGTAGTTTGATCTGTCTCACATATATACATAGGGCATTCCATGTCAAATTTACCCCCTTTGTCACTCACCATTTTTGATTCGTTCCGCGATTTTGATACGATTCTACCATCTAAAAAAGGCACTCTTGAATTTTTTCAAATTTTTTTCGCTGACCGTTCTTTTTTTAAATATTGTTCGTATCCATTTCGAAATCGGTCGTTTTTAAAAATCTGAAAAAATTCTGAAAAATCAAGTTTCTCATTCCGATCATACCGACACCTGGCCGATGATGGGCCGATTTTTTCTTCTATTTTTCTAGCACTTTAAAAATTTTCAACAAACAAGGGTCCGTCTTGAAAAGTTGTGAAAAATCTTTAAAAAAATTCTGAAATGAAAGACTCGATTTTTCAGAATTTTTAAAGATTTTTCGTAACGTTGCAACATAGAGTTTCGTTAGTTGAAAATGTTTAAAGTGCTAAAAAAAAATAGAAGAAAAAATCGGCCCATCATCGACCAGGTGTCGGTATGATCGGAATAAGAAACTTCATTTGTCAGAATTTTTTCAGATTTTTAAAAAAGACTGATTTCGAAATGGATTTGAATAATATTTAAAAAAAAAACTGTTGGCGAAAAAAATTTGAAAAACTTCAAGAGTGCCTTTTTTAGATGGTAGAATCGTGCAAAAAATCGCGGAACGAATCAAAAATAGTGAGTGACAAAAGGGGTAAATTTGACATGGAATGCCCTGTATATAACATATATTGAAAATCCCACGTTTATTTACCTAAAAATCGCGGTTACTATTGAACTGATTTTTTCACTCATTATCTGACATTGTATACATATATTATTCCAACCTAACATCACAAGTATGTAATATTCGCATGACTGCCGCCACCGCGAATAATTGGATTTCTACTCAGTTTAATCCAGGATCATCATGTCTCCGCTATTATCGCTGATCGTTTACGGGCAAGTGTATTTCCTCGGCTCCGGAACAAATATTCGACCGACCGTTACTGGATCTGATAATTCAATAGCAATACCAGCCATCGACCAGACCTTGGATGAGACACAGCCGTTCCAGGGGAACCAAAATTCAGTATTGGTCCCAGAAATAAATCGCCGACGCAGAGAGATGGGATTATCAGAGAATAATGTAAAACGCAGCGATTACAAGTTAGTAACTTATCGACATTCTCGCATTGTTTATTGATTGGCTCGATTAATTTCCGTCGCTCTGAAAAGAAACGCATTCGACATCATGTATACATGATATTTTTTCGCTCATTGGGACTGATTGTAGTCAGTATTTTCTGAGGTATTAGTTCACATTGACCAGCTGATCTCGCTTCGCGCTAGACGCAATAATTACATGTAAGTAAATTTTCCGTACCTGCAGAAATTGCTCGCGCTCCGGTGGACAACTTTGTGTTAGTTCGGTCGCTTTTCTGCACCAGATGCGGCCGTATGTTGAATCTTGGTATTAGAAATGGGTCGAATATTTTACAGTAATTATTGCAGATACACATCTGGCATCGGCGCTCACAAGCTGCACATCGAAGCAGCCTCTTGGAATTCGGCTCGGCATAATTGTCAAGATGAAGGTGGTCACTTGGCAATCATTAACTCCGTGGAAGAGGCTCAAGTCATCCGTAAACTCGTCGATACAGCAGACATAGAAACGGTTTGGATCGGTGCCCACGGCTTGTTTAACGAGGATGAATTCGTAACCATAGAAGATGAATCGATATATAAAGCAGGATACAGCATGTGGGAAAGAGGAGAGCCAAACAATGAGGGGAGTAACGAACATTGTTTAGCCGTTAAAAAAGATGGCAAGCTTGACGATCGGAATTGCAAACTGGCCTACAGCTACGTATGTGAGATACGTTACCCCCAGGTCTATGTATAGAAAGGATCTGTTCATGCGGCAACTGCCCCAAATTCCGATTATTAAGTTTCATAACGATTATTAAATTTCGTAATATGCTAAACCAGAAAAGTAGTACATAATTCAGCGTTATTTTTATTCGTTGATATCATATATAGAACAATGGTATATATTGCTAGAAACTTAAGTGGAAATAAATCGTCAATTTTGTAAAGCGATTCGAGTAGAATGTACGAAAGAAGACGTTGTAACGATGAATAAAATTCGATAGCATTAATTTATTTAACGATTTCGAAATAAATACAGAAAAGTACAAACAAATGCTAATCCTTTTTTCAACTTGGATTACGCCTATCCGTTATCTGGAGCGTAGAGGATTGCCGCTAGCTGGTTAGAATATCGATCAAAATATTACCTCGGCGTGATAAAAAATTTCAATGGATACCTCGCACTTATGCGTGAAGAAAAATTGAACCTCGCGCATAACAGAATTAAAAATGAATTCTCAAACTAATCTCATGATCGAGCCGATCAGCCAACGATTCGCATAATCGCGACTGTGGGTGCTGTAAAAAAGATCAACTCTGGCGTAGAGGTGAACCAGCAGCGGTGCAAAAAAGGCGCGCCATCACTTGTTCTTGAATATTTTGAATAACTGCAAGTCGTTAGGTGAGCAGAAACGTGGAGAACCAGGAAAAATTGGCTGAGGAAAAAACTGAAACACGCTGCTTGCGAGGCTCATTGCTCGCCGGCCCAGTCACCAGAAGAGATGACTACACGTGAGCTTGCGTGCTTTTGAACGTTGATCAAATAATTAAGAAATTTTCACGAAAAAAGCCGCCGTGTCTGAATAATCCTGATATTCTTTTCACGCTTCACACAGGTACACGTCGGGTATCGGTGGTTACAAAGTTCACACGCGAGCGGTTCTATGGAACGAAGCTCGAATCACTTGCGAAGAGGAAGGCGGTCACTTGGCTATCTTTCACTCCGCAGCCGAAGCAAATGCGGTAACTCAGCTGTACAAGAAGTCGCCGGCTATCACTGGATCACCTCTACCACAGTTTGCTGGCATTGGGTTTCACGACCTTTATCGCGAAGGTCAATACGTTACAATTCACGGTCAGACGTTGGCGAAAACTGGATTCACGCAATGGGCGCCTGGACAACCAGATAATATATACGACGGAAAGCCGGAAAATTGTGGATCCTTGGACAAAAATGGGGGACTTAACGATATTGGTTGCGATGTTCCAATTGGTTTTGTATGCGAGCTGCCAGCCTATTGACAACGATCTGAACCGAAAGTGACTGATCTTCATTCGCAAACAATGAAAGTCTATAGCTACTAATATATGAGAATTGGCTAGATTTCAGCCATGATTATACAATAATAGTTATTAAAGGAAGCTTGTTCCAAAAATGTACTTTGAATAAACACTTCATACTCACAAATCACATGACTCTGAGTAACATTTTGATGCCATTGATTCATCGCGGTCTCAAATCATGAATGATGACAGTATTTTGTAAATCGAATTAATCATACCGTTTTACACTCAAGCCATTTCAAGTCAAAGGTTAGCGATGAAGATGTTTAGTCGAGACGACTATACGTGAGTTTTCACTGTCAATAGTTCTGCTGAGGACTATGCGAATACATATTCATATTCGCTTGGATTTTCATGTTTTTTTTTCTTCACCATTGTACTAGTTGGTTGTTCGATAATTTACCAGTATCAATACTTGAATTAAAAATCTGTACTTTTGCGTCAAAGTTTCTCACGCTATATACTCCGGTACATAAACAGTAGGTAACACTTATCAATACTTCCCAGAACATGTATAAATATAATTATATTACGAGTCTCGTTTTCGAGATTACATCGTAGTACCGTCTACTTCACGTTAGTGTGTCACGAATATTCAGAGCTTATAAAAAAAAAAGAGAGAGCGCCTGGCCCCCTGGCGCTGCGGTTGTTCCTTCTCCAAGCCATAACGTTTTTCGTGCGTAAAAGTGTAGCACGTTTAGAGCATTGTTCCAGTTTATTAATCACGAAAAATCATGGGAAAATCACACAAGAGGAAGAAGAATAAGGAGAATAAGAGCGAGAAGTTCTTTAAAAAGTTGAAGAAGATAGTTGATGCGATGCCTGATAGCTCTTCAGATACGACCTCGAGTAGCCCGAGACGCGAGGTTATGCAAACAATTGCTGGCAATCAGGAGGCATCGACAAGTCGTCAAGGTATTTTCTTCTGTTTTTCTTTCGTTATTTCCGTAGACCGGGCGGCTTTGCCGTACGGAGACAAGTTCACAGAAATTGTCTCGGGTCGAACAAAACCTAAAAAGGTTTGAGCGGGTGTCGCTCGCGGAAATAGCGGGCCATAGACTCGGCGGTTTTGTCCGTACGAAGGCAGACTCTCAGAGTTCTGCCTTGAGTCGATTGTGAATGTTATTCGCAAAAATGAATGATTATTGCATATTCCGCATTTATCATGGCCACATGACTCGGCGGCCAAGGCCGTACGAAGGAAATCTCTCAGAGTATTTTCTTAGAGTCGAACTGTACGATTCCCCTGTATGGAGGAATCGGCAGATAGCCCAAGGTTACGGTCGCGTAACTCGACGGCATTAGCCGATCAAAGATAGAGTAATTTTGTCAATCACGAGGCTGCTGTGAAATGAGACTCGTTTGCGTAACAAATACGAGAGGCTGTCTTTATCGCAGGTTAATCCATTGCAGGCTTGTCACCAACGAACGACAACAATGGGGGAAATGTTCTCCCCGTCGCATCGGTTGATCCATCGCGAGATACCGAAGGACAAACTCCAGCGGATGCTGAGAGTCAGGCTACAGAGGACGCAGCACAGGCTTTCGACGAAGAGACACTGCGTATCCTGGGTGCCCTTGAAAAATCTGGTGCGCCAGAATTACAGCTAAACTCAACTTTGGCACATAATTGGGAAAAATGGATAGCCGAAGGACTCAAGAAAGACGACCTAGAGGAGTTGTTGTCAAAGTATGCGCGAACAGGCAATTGTCGCTTGGAAGCGCCAGTGTTAAACGCAGAAGTAGCGTCATCGCTCTTCGAGTCAGCCACGAAACGAGAAAAATACTTGAGAAATGCGCAAAATATTCGCGGTTCAGCTATGGCCGCATTGGGTGCTGGAATTTCGTTGCTGTTGACCCCCAAGGAAGACGGCATTGACGAGTATCAATTGTTGGAGTATCTTGCCGACGCGGGTCGACTGCTGGCACACGCTTCTCGCCTGGACTCGATTACACGAAGATCGTGCATTACGCCGTCTCTCGACAAGAAGATCAAGGGAATTCTGGACGAAACTAAGCCCGACGCTTTTTTATTCGGCGAGGATTTGCCCGGAAAAATAAAAACGGCAAAGTCGATCGAAAAGGTGGGCTTGGAGTTGAAGGCTCAACCATCGGTGCCCAAGGCGCCTCTTCGTAACTCGAATTCGGGAAACTGGAAAGGCCTGTCGTCCAACTCGTATCGAGGGGGATCTCGGGCGGGCGCGAACCAGAGAGGATCGAGGAAGACTGTCAAATTTGTCCCGAAGTCGAATCAGTCGTATCAACAGCGAGATCAACAACGAGCTTGGAGCCAGAGTCGCAAGCAGAGCTCGTACCAACGCTCGCGGGACAGGCCTTAGAGGTAAATGAAGCAGCGGGGCGGCTGCAAAAGTTTCTCCCAAAATGGGAAAAGATCACGCGGGATCGATTCATTTTAAACTGTGTAAGAGGGTACAAAATTGAATTTGACCAGTCAGTACACCAATCTCTTCCGCCTCCTCAGCAAAAATTCAATTCTGGGATTGAGCTTGAACATATGAAACTGGCGATCGCCAAATTGTTAGATCTGGGCGCAGTCAGACCCTGCTTGCCATGCCCGGGACAATTTATTTCGTCGTATTTCTTAGTACCAAAATCAAACGGAAAAATGAGATTCGTGTTAAACTTGAAAAAGCTCAATAACTTTATAGTCACGCAGCATTTCAAGTTAGAGGACATTAGAACTGCGACGAAACTAATCTCGCGAGGTGATTTTATGTGTAACATAGATTTACAAGATGCGGATTTTTTGGTATCTATGCACGTGGAAAGCCGGAAATATTTGAGATTCATTTTCGGGGATATAATGTACGAATTTGTATGCCTCCCGTTCGGTCTATGCACAGCGCCGTATATTTTTACAAAAATCCTAAAACCGGTAGTGAATTATTTACGAGGGAAAGGATTCATCTCGACAATTTACTTAGACGATATCCTCTGCATCGGCTCGAATCTTAACGCGTGTCGCACAAACGTAGAAGTCACTATTAAAGAACTGCAGTCACTAGGGTTTATAGCGAATTATCAAAAAAGTAGCTTGATTCCCAAGAAAGATTGCACTTCTTTGGGATTCGTTATTAACTCTCGAAAAATGAGATTGGAGCTACCGGAAGTCAAGAGAAAGAAAATGGTAGCCGTGATCGACGACTTCAGCCATCGCAAGTTTTGTACAATTCGGGAATTCGCTCACCTCATCGGGAAGTTAGTCGACTGTTGTCGCGCAATTGAGTATGGATGGTTATACACCAAGAGATTCGAACGAGAAAAGTTCTTCGCCCTGTTAGTCAGCGGGGGGGATTACGATGCACAGCTCGAATTATCCGCAGATTTGCAGATCGAATTCGATTGGTGGAAACAAAATATTACAACGTCATTTGGTCCGATAAGAAGTTTTCGATTTATTAAGGAGATTTACTCGGACGCGTCAAAAACGGGCTGGGGCGCGTATTGTTGTAATGAAGGCACACACGGTTTTTGGAGTGACACCGAAAGGGGGCTGCACATCAACCAACTCGAACTAATTGCCGTCTTTATGGCCCTTAAATGTTTTGCAAGCGAATTGTACGATTGCGAAATTTTACTAAGAATCGATAATACGACAGCTATTGCATATGTGAATCGAATGGGAGGAGTTCAATATGCCGCACTTCACAGGATAGCAAAAGAGATTTGGCAATGGTGCGAGTGTAGGAAAATTTGGATTTTCGCATCTTACATAGCGTCCAAGGAAAACGTCGAGGCCGATAGGGAGTCGAGGATAAAGAATATAGACACGGAATGGGAACTGTCGAGTTGGGCATACGAGAAAGTAATTTCGGAATTTGGCAAACCAAAATTGGACCTGTTTGCATCCAGGATTAACGCGAAATGTCAAGCTTATTGTTCGTGGCACAGAGATCCTGATGCCTTAGATATTGACGCGTTCACGATCAACTGGAACTCGGAGTATTTTTATGCATTTCCACCGTTCGCATTGGTACTCAGGTTCCTTCGAAAAGTTATCGCAGATCGCGCATGTGGGATTGCGATAGTGCCGAATTGGCCTTCGCAACCATGGTTCCCTATATTTATGGACCTTCTCGTAGAGAAACCGATGATCTTCGCTCCCGCTAAATGGCTTTTATTGTCTCCTTGTAGGTCTCTCCAGCATCCATTACAGAAATCACTGGCTTTGATTGCCGGGAAATTGTCGGCGAATCTTACCGCCGCAAGAAATTCTCGGACTCAGTGATCGAGACGTTGTTGGCTTCTCTCGCCGAGAGTACATGGAAGCAGTACTCAGGACCTATTAAGCTATGGGCGAATTTCTGTCGAGAGACGGAAACAGACATTTACAAAGCGAGCGCGAACCGCATTCTCGAATTTCTGCAAATGAGATACGGTTCAGGAGCCTCCTATGGCACATTAAACGCGACGCGATCGGCGATCTCGTTAATATCGACGAACGACATGACTAACGATCGGATTATCAGTAGATTTTTTAAAGGGATTTTTCGGCTTAGACCAACGAAACCTCGATACGACGAAACATGGGACGTCGGCATCGTACTTACGTACATTGCGAACTTATATCCTCTCGAATCATTAAACAATCAACAATTGTCAGAGAGATTAGTTACGCTGTTAGCTTTAGGTACGGCTCATCGAGTGCAAACTTTCTCGCTCATGAGACTTGTTAATATTTCTCACTCGGCACAGGGCTTCGAGATAAGGATATCGGACATCATTAAAACGTCGAGACCAGGGGCTTTCCAGCCACTTTTGTTATTGCCGTACTTTCGCGAACAGCCTAGACTGTGCATAGCGAGCACGTTGAAGAGATATTTGGAAATAACAAAACCACTCAGAGGCGATTGCAGTAACGTACCGATCACTTCGAGAAAACCCTTCAAATCGGCGAGTACCCAGACAATAAGTCGTTGGATCCGGTCAGTGTTGGCAAAGAGCGGCATAGGACCTGAGTTCACGGCGCACAGTACAAGGCACGCGTCTACGTCGGCTGCCTTGGCAAAGGGGTTGGATATTAGCGCGATAAGAAATACCGCGGGCTGGTCAAAGGACTCGCAGGTATTTGCAGAGTATTATAATCGGCCGATTAAATCGGGCAGAAAAGACTTTGCAGCAACCGTGTTCTCATAATATTTGTAAGTTAATGCATAAGATATCATTAATTACATTTTGTTAGAATCGAAGTAAGCGAATAAAAAACCGCTAATTCTTGTTCTCGAGAGACCACTGGTCTCGATAAAAAATACGTTTTTTGTTGCCTGAGGCTGTTTAGAAAATAATAAAATAATTTTTTCTCTGAACATCTACGATGTAATCTCGAAAACGAGACTCGTAATATAATTAAACGATCAAACGAACTTACCTGTTGTGAAGTTCGATCGTAATTATATGTAGAGTCTCGTTTGAGATGATTACATCCCACCCATTGAACGTTTTATCTCCGTTCGTTTCCATCATTCCCTCCCCCTTTATTTATTGAAATGTGTTTGTTTTATTATCTTCAATCCTTATGGAGTACTTTAAACAATATGACTTGGAGAAGGAACAACCGCAGCGCCAGGGGGCCAGGCGCTCTCTCTTTTTTTTTTATAAGCTCTGAATATTCGTGACACACTAACGTAAAGTAGACGGTACTACGATGTAATCTCGAAAACGAGACTCTACATATAATTACGATCGAACTTCACAACAGGTAAGTTCGTTTGATCGTTTAAGTAAATGGCTTATGTAATTGTATTACAAATGAATAATAAATACAAGTGTGGGGCATCCTCTGTTAAAGCGATAATTCGACGAAGTTAACTAATTTCCACCTGATCATTCTTTTACTAACGTACGTACCGTGTTCTTCATCAAGAGATTCCCAGTGACTCGTTAATTTTTGTGGAATCAAAACTGAGACCAGTTTTCTTTGTATAAAAATTTTACATGTCTATGAGCAATACATCGTTTGTTTCTCCTGTCACTTGCATCGCTAGTTATTGGCACATAAAATTTTATTGGAACGGAAACTCGTTCCAGCTTTGATCGCAAAACAATTGTGTGCCATTAGGAACCTATTAACCAACATGACTGTGCGTGCAACAAAAAAAGTGAAAATCGAACAGTAATTTCCCTTGCACCCTCATTCCCGATTCACGAGTGAAACATGTGTAAATCAAATTCAATACGACGTTATACGTGGAGATTCAATATTTGCGATGTGCTTATCTACGTATTTCATTATTATTGAGTACGTAAGCAGGCCGGTAATTGCCTGGATGTCGTAAGGTTGGTGACCTCTGACATCACGGGTAATCCGAAATGCTCTGCAGTGAAATACGAGGAAAATAATATGAAATGACATAATTTCACAAATATATCCTCATACTTTTACGATATGTATTTTGCTCGTTGTGCTTCTACATTGCGCAATGGCCTGGTTTCGGACTACGGCATAAAATTAAACATAGCGATCCGTTCCTGAAAACACCACGCTGGTGGATGTCTTTGTCCCAAAATGTAACAAGGATGTTCATCTATTATCTGACTGTGTGTATAAAAAAGGGGCTCCGTATTAGGAGAAAAGGGGTTGCAGTTGTTATTTTTTTAAATCTGTAGCCCCTGTCTCTGTCTATGTCTTTAGCGTTGCAGCGTTAGAGCAGACGCGGGTTTTTCGGTTTGACGTCGGTGTTTTCGCACCTGCGTCAATTGGTCAATATTAATTGAGCTGTTGAAATAAAATTAAAATCACAATTTGAAAATTGAAAATTTCATGAACAAATGAATCGTTGGGCGACTTAGTCGAACAAGAATTCGTGACGATTTTTCAAGAGGAGCGAGACGAGTTTCGAGAACACGCGAAAGATCGTCTCCAGCGGATCCAGGAAAAAAATAGACGAGGATACAATCGAAAGCGCAAGAAAGCGCGAGCATATCGCGAGGGAGATATCGTCGCGATAAAAAGAACGCAGCAAGGACCAGGGTTAAAGTTTGCGGCGAAATATCTCGGACCATACGAGATATCGAAGGTGTTGCGCAACGAACGTTATCTCGTGCAGAGAGTAGGTGCGCACGAAGGCCCGCGACAAATGTCAACCGCGGCTTATCACATCAACCCTTCGTCAAAGTACGACGATAACGACAAAGAAGATGTTCCAGAGAATCTACATTCGGGGTGAATAAGTGTGAGCAGGACGGCCGGGTGTAGAAACGCAAAAAAAAAAAAAAAATCAAATTAGCATGTGCTTGCGAACGGTTTGGGTGGGTGAGTCGCATGTGTGTGAGTGCTCGCAGCGACTATATATGCGTCTCGAGCGTTAGAGGGGCCAGTGTGGGCCAATTAGTCGTTCGGCGATCGTACGGCGAGCGTGTGTCTTAAGTGGAGAAGCGACGTAGGTTATATTCTTCTGGGAGATGTAAATTTGAAAAATTGGTGATTTCGAAAAATTAACGACGGAGCCAGGAATCGAACCTGGTATCCAGAGATGCTTGACCGAAGCCTTACTCCGCTAGACCACCTAGCCTAATTTTTCGAAATCACCAATTTTTCAAATTACATCTCCCAACATGTAAACATTCATCTACATACATTCTTACATCGGGTGCTCAAGAGACGAAAACTTTCTGTCATATTCGTTTCTTGGTTTATGTTATTTTGCGTACATAATAGATTCATTCGGTTCACGTAGTTTGATCTGTCTCACATATATACATAGGGCATTCCATGTCAAATTTACTCCCTTTGTCACTCACCATTTTTGATTCGTTCCGCGATTTTTATACGATTCTACCATCTAAAAAGGCACTCTTGAATTTTTTCAAATTTTTTTCGCTAACCGTTTTTTTTTTAATATTATTCAAATCCATTTCGAAATTGGTCATTTTCAAAAATCTGAAAAAATTCTGAATAATCAAGTTTCTCATTCCGATCATACCGACACCTGGCCAATAATGGGCCAATTTTCTCTTCTATTTTTTTAGCACTTTAAAAATTTTCAACAAACAAAGCACCATCTTGAAAAGTTATAAAAAATCTTTAAAAAAATTTTGAAATAAAAGACTCGATTTTTCAGAATCTTTGAAGATTTTTCGTAACGTTGCAGCATAGAGTTTCGTTTGTTGAAAATGTTTAAAGTGCTAAAAAAAAATAGAAGAAAAAATCGGCCCATCATCGGCCAGGTGTCGGTATGATCGGAATGAGAAACTTCATTTTTCAGAATTTTTTCAGATTTTTAAAAAAGACTGATATCGAAATGGATTTGAATAATGTTTAAAAAAAATACTGTTGACGAAAAAAATTTGAAAAACTTCAAGAGTGCCTTTTTTAAATGGTAGAATCGTGTAAAAAATCGCGGAACGAATCAAAAATGGTGAGTGACAAAGGGGGTAAATTTGACATGGATTGCCCCATGTATAACATGTATTGAAAATCCCACGTTTATGTACCTAAAAATCGCGGTTACTATTGAACTGATTTTTTCACTCATTATCTGACATTGTATACATATATTATTCCAACCTAACATCACAAGTATGTAATATTCGCATGACTGCCGCCACCGCGAATAATTGGATTTCTACTCAGTTTAATCCAGGATCATCATGTCTCCGTTATTATCGCTGATCGTTTACGGACAAGTGTATTTCCTCGGCTCCGGAACAAATATTCGACCGACCGTTATTGGATCTGATGATTCAACAGCAATACCAGCCATCGACCAGACCTTGGATAAGACACAGCCGTTCCAGGGGAACCAAAATTCAGTATTGGTCCCAGAAATAAATTGCCGATGCGGAGAGATGGGATTATCAGAGAAGAATGTAAAACACCCCGATTACACGTTAGTAACTTATCGACATTTTCGTATTGTTTATTGATTGGCTCGATTAATTTCCGTCGCTCTGAAAAGAAACGCATTCGACATCATGTATACATACGTTTCCAATTACGACCAAAAGCACACCGCCATTGTTCTGATACAGCAGAATGAATTGAGCAGCCCATAAGTTTTGGAGCAAATTAGATTCCTCTGATTACAAATTTTTTCACTGTTACCACAGTTACACGCCAGGTATCGGTGGGCACAAGTTTCACACGAAAGCAGCCACTTGGAACGAGGCTAGAAAAGTGTGCGAAAGCGAAGGTGCACACCTCGCTATTGTGAACTCAGCCAGGGAAGCGGAAGTGATCGGTAATCTTTTCACGAAATCCGGTCCTCACTTTGGTTCGAAAGACTCGAACTACGCCCATATCGGATTTCATGACCTCTACGAAGAAGGCGAATTCGTTACCATCGACGGCAAATCCCTGGCAACGGTTGGTTTCTATGAATGGAAGGACGGAGAACCCAACAACCATGGAAACAATGAAAATTGCGGATCAGTGTACAAAATGGGCCAGCTTAATGACATCGATTGTGCGAAATCTGTTGCCTTCGTTTGCGAATTGCCGGATGTTAATTAAAATTCATTTTTTATTGGAATTCGATGCGAATAAATATTTGAAATGTGCATAAATGTTTATTTGGCGAATGAGTCTCTGTGTTCCTGATCCAAATGACAAATCAAATATCGATGCGTGTCGTCCAGACATGATATATTGACGTTCTTTGGGTCTAAAATTGTTGCAAGTATAAACCTCTGGTTTTGCTTACACCCAACGTTTAAACTGATTCAAGCAGATAAGCCGGCAAAGATAACCCGCAGTCGCGATATATTTGTTTTACGATGTGTTATACATTTACATTTGTTATGACACTTGTCTGGTTATCTACTCCAGTTACAGCGCTATTCCTGTCGGCGAATGGTATTTATGAAAATTATATGTACGAAGGTATGTGAATTTTTATCAACTTTATAACAACGAGATGTATCGGAACTGGGCGCTGGAATGAAGACTGCTGCACGCAGGCAGTTGCGTTGCGGTTTCTTCCATTCTTACTACCGAAGTTAAATGAAAGATATGATCCCCGCAATATCACTTGACACAAAATTATTCCAAAGCATAGAACCCAGCTAAGCAGACGTGTCAGTCTACCGCATCGAAGCGTCCGAGTGACCACTCAATAAAATATGGCAAGTATTGTTGTAATTGGAGCCATATTTCTCGCACTGGCGGCAACGGTGAAACAATTACAGGTGGATGCCACGACTAACGGAGTCCTATTGGTTGCCATACCTTGTGCGTAGTTTTGGTTGAACATTATTTGAGCTTCTGTCATTTGAACTTTGTAAAATCTTCGCGAAAGCTTATTTTACAATTTTGAAATTAGAAAATGACTACTTTGTTATACCTATACGCAACAGGCAAAATCTATTTGCCAGATAAACGTTTATGGTCAGTTAAGGTGTATATACGCATAATCTGTACGTGATCAGATATTATACACAGTTCCTTAATACGGCGGTCGGGTTCAGATTTTGTCCACTGTAATTTCTTGGGGTGACTTATCGCTTTATTTGGTTTCAGTGCAGACTGCAAATGACACAGCCCCTTGTCTGGTACGCGGTCAATCATCATCCAAGAAACGGGACGACTACACGTAAGTCGAATAGGAAGGTTCACGATTATTCAATTCCAAATTGGGTATAATTTCTGTTACAAACGTCGTCAAAATCATTATCGGCAGGTACGTACACGGTTTGGGTGGCTACAAGCTTCATACGCGAGCAACAACTTGGGTTGAGGCACGGCTAATCTGTCAAGAAGAAGGCGGTCACTTGGCCGTCATTAACAGCGTCGCTGAAGCAGATGCCGTCTCTCAGGTCTTTAAAAATGCAGAGCGGATTACGGGCTCAGGATATCTGAACGATGCGTTCATTGGTTTTCACGACCTTTACCGGGAGGGTGAGTACGTAACTATTCACGGAGAGTCGTTGGAAAAGGCTGGATACGACCTCTGGCACACTAATCAACCCAACAATTTGAATAATAATCAAAATTGTGGAGGGATACACGATAATGGACGTCTCAATGACCTCCCGTGCAAAGGTCAACTATTTGGGTTTATATGCGAAGTTCCGGCGGCTCGAGATACAGTCCACAGCATTGCAGCATAATGTAAAATTCATCAAACGTTAAGACATATATATTAATGGGCAGTCTTTCAATGTATGCTAAGAAAATGTCAGAAATTGAATCCGATAATGTAATCGGACTCACCTGTGTAAGACATGATATAAAAAACGTACTTGTAATGTACAATTGATGATAAAGTTGCGATTATTGTGCGAGACATTCCAAATCAGTTAAAATATTCGCGAATACATATTTAGATAACGATTGTTAGCTTGTAAAATCTCAAAATTTGAAGGCAGATAGTTGTAAAGAAAAAATAGTTGAATAAATGTGTAAGAAAAATTTAAGGATTCATCTACGCTTAAGGTTTAAGTGACCGGTGATTGTGGATTTAATTATATTTTGCACGGCTGTCATTTTTTTAGAATTCTACTACATGGTGGAAAAAAAGGATTATACTAAATTATGCCAATGTGAAAAAATATAAAATGGAAAGTGTATAACTCCAATCACCAGCCAATTAGATGGACTGTACCCACACTAAATGACAATTTAATACAGTTGCAAATATAAAAATTATATATAAACCATCTTGCTACAAAAAGTCCCCAATTCTTTATTCGAATTATTCTAACGAGCTCAAATCTTTGAAGGTTTTTTCGATCGTTCAAACCAGGTATTAATTATGATCAGATGGATATTCGCGGTAAGTTTAACGATTAGTTTCTTGAGTGAAAAGATTCTTGACTGTGTAGTTGAAGTTCTACGCAAAAATTACGGTTATATCCTTCTTTGTATCCGCAAATAACTTTCACGCTGTTTGCATGCGATAACGAGTATTGTAGGCTCAAGTCGACTGAGCCTTAATCACATCGGTGGTATTCAATACAGCTTCATCCGAGCTGATGTTTTTGTTGAAAAACCCACTCCAAGATAAGAACCATCAACATTAGGAAATTTAATTGCGAGGAGGTCAATCATATTTGTCGCCGAGGTGAACTTTATTGCAATGACGTATAGAGATTAATTGCGCGTTACAGTCAAGGGGATAAGGTTATTTAAAATGGTCTGATTACAAGTCTCATCATACCGTCTCTCGTTTCGTCTTCTGCAGTCGATCGCATACCTCAAGAAAGAACACAATGTCGTCCGCGCTACCGTTGTTAGTTTTTGGGCAAGCGTATTTCCTCACCCCAGCGTTTAACGCTGGAGCAGTAGCACCTAATTTCGCCTCGATACCAAACAACGATCTCACTAAGCGGGATGACTATACGTAAGAAAGTTTATCCCTTAAGGGAATTTATCAATGAAACTACGTTTTTTTTTTTTTTTATTGGCACGTACATATTCATATAAATAAGATCTCGCAAAACAAGATATTTTTTCGCTCATTGGGACTGATTGTAGTCAGTATTTTCTGAGGTATTAGTTCAAATAACGTAAAAAGTTGTTGTTCTTTAAAATCTACTATGCACCACAAAATTCTTTTTATCATAATCTGAAATGATTTTATACAGCTATCCTGGTAGCACGAGGAACAAAAGTTATTATCCAATTTGCAAATTCACGATTAACTGTTAGAATATGCCACTAATTTGCGAAGATCGATTAAAATAAAACAGAGATACAATATAAGTATTGAAGTACATTGAAGTTTAATACCAAAGTTTCTTCTGGAACAAAATTTTTCCGAATCATCAACTTTTTTCAATTTACACACATCAACAATTTTCACATTGAATCATTCGAAGCAAAATCGTATAGCGTATTTTTTTCTCCACGCAATAACTTGCAGGAAGTTATGGAATTATTTCAAATTTTCCTGAGTAAAAGTTGACGCCGAGTAATGGCTTTTTTAAGAACGCCAATGTTCGACGTTATTCAAAGAAATATTTCGGAACGAAATGAACAACATAGTTTCAAAAGAACTGATCGTGAATATTTATTTTGTGAAGCTTTGTTTGCAGTTAAAGCTTCACGTGGATCAAAAATTTTGGAATATCAGTGGCATGTGGCCCATGGAGAGTAAAAATTTTTCTCGACAACTTATTTATCTGTATCTGATGACTCACTCACCATGATTGATTCCTATTATCTGTAGCTACACGCCGGGAATTGGTGCTCATAAGGTTCACACTGAAGCGGCTTCTTGGTCCGACGCTTGGGCGAAATGTCGAGACGAGGGAGCCCATTTAGCCATCATCAATTCTCAGGCTGAATCGAAACTCGTTGTTGAACTTCTGGCAAAAGCGGGTTCTATGAAAGGTGGCAATGACCCGGACCATGCTCACATTGGTTTTCATGATTTGTACAAGAAAAACCAGTGGGTGACGATCGAAGGTCAATCCCTGCTTGAGGCAGGATTCAGCGAATGGCACCAGGGCGAACCTAACTACCTGGACGGTGGAAATGAGCATTGTGGATCGATCGACACAAGAGACGGTAAATTCAACGACCAAAATTGCGCCTCTAAGATTTCCAACTTCGTTTGCGAGTTACGCCAAACTTCGCTACCTCGCACTATCGGATATTGATATTATTATCCACATTACGAATCTATATTACAAATGATGTACTATTGGCAATATTAATTCACTGAAGGTTGGATCATGTGGTTACGTAATCGTTTTGTATACTATTATATGCATTTGAAAGTAACACCTAATTTGAGATTTTTCTACAATTTTGATATCTTGTAATACGCGTATTAACATGCAAAATGCTGAAATTTTCGTACCTATCAATGTAAATGTAAAATAATAAAATAAAAAAACTTCGCTGAAACGAAAAACTGTTTTCTATATTTCGTAGTAAGAATTGAGTATTTGAAAAATATTTTCAGGACATCCGACCCATGTTTGATTGTACCAACGATCCCAAATCGTTTCGGTTTCTCTGACCCTTCTGCTGTACAACGATATCTGTAACAACTTTCTTGGCATCCAAGAATAAATTCCACATTGTTTGCATATGATTACGGGGAATGCAGGGTCACGTTCATGTTGATAATAGCCACTTCTATCGTTACATGTTTCTGTATACCACACAGTAATTAGGGATCAAAGTTTCCTTTTGCATTAGCATGATACAGTTCTTCTAGCTTTTCAGTCATTGCGGGTGAACCCAACGAGGACGGAACTGAGCGTTGTGGATCCAGGGACAGGACAACCGGTAAACTCAGCGACCAGAATTGCGTCAATCAATATTGCAGCTTCGTTTGCGAGAGAAGCCTGGATTAGGAGCATCATCGTATGCGTATGAAAATTTTTTATTGGCGTAAACTTCATTCCTTAATTTTTATGAAAAATAGTGGATTATAATTGGCTAAACCGTATATGTTTCGGGTGCAAAAATAAAGTGTCACGTGGTCACGGGTCAAGGTGATGATCTCGTTATCCATAGTGATTTAGACCGCCAAGAACGTCTCTCTCGATAGCCAAAGGCTGCATTGGGTTACTGGAAACATGGCGTCCGCACTGATTTTCGTTGTACTCGGGACGGTTAATTTTTTCGGCACAATGCACAACAACCAATCGTCAGTAGTTCCCGGACTAAACTTGACTTCAACCAGTATCCTTGACCAGCTGATCTCGCTTCGCGCTAGACGCAATAATTACATGTAAGTAAATTTTCCGTACCTGCAGAAATTGCTCGCGCTCCGGTGGACAACTTTGTGTTAGTTCGGTCGCTTTTATGCACCAGATGCGGGCGTATGTTGAATCTTGGTATTAGAAATGGGTCGAATATTTTACAGTAATTATTGCAGATACACATCTGGCATCGGCGCTCACAAGCTGCACATCGAAACAGCCTCTTGGAATTCGGCTCGGCATAATTGTCAAGATGAAGGTGGTCACTTGGCAATCATTAACTCCGTGGAAGAGGCTCAAGTCATCAGTAAACTCGTCGATACAGCAAACATAGAAACGATTTGGATCGGTGCCCACGACTTGTTTAACGAGGATGAATTCGTAACCATAGAAAATGAATCGATATATAAAGCAGGATACAGCATGTGGGAAAGAGGAGAGCCAAACAATGTGGGGAATAAGGAACATTGTCTAGCCATTAGAAAAAATGGCAAGCTTGACGATCGGAATTGCAAACAGGCCTTCAGCTACGTATGTGAGATACGTTACCCCCAGGTCTATGTATAGAAAGGATCTGTTCATGCGGCAACTGCCCCAAATTCCGATAATTAAGTTTCATAACGATTAATAAATTTCGTAATATGCTAAACCAGAAAAGTAGTACATAATTCAGCGTTATTCTTATTCTTTGATATCATACATAGAACAATGGTATATATTGCCAGAAACTCAAGTGGAAATAAATCGTCAATTTTGTAAAGCGATTCGAGTATAATGTACGAAAGAAGTCGTTGTAACGATGAAAAAAATTCGATAGCATTAATTTATTTAACGATTTCGAAATAAATACAGAAAAGTACAAACAAATGCTAATCCTTTTTTCAACTTGGATTACGCTTATCCGTTATCTGGAGCGTAGAGGATTGCCGCTAGCTGGTTAGAATATCGATCAAAATATTACCTCGGCGTGATAAAAAATTTTAATGGATACCTCGCACTTATGCGTGAAGAAAAATTGAACCTCGCGCATAACAGAATTAAAAATGCATTCTCAAACTAATCTCATGATCGAGCCGATCAGCCAACGATTCGCATAATCGCGACTGTGGGTGCTGTAAAAAAGATCAACTCTGGTGTAGAGGTGAACCAGCAGCGGTGCAAAAAAGGCGCGCCATCACTTGTTCTTGAATATTTTGAATAACTGCAAGTCGTTAGGTGAGCAGAAACGCGGAGAACCAGGAAAAATTGGCTGAGGAAAAAACCGAAACACGCTGCTTGCGAGGCTCATTGCTCGCCGGCCCAGTCACCAGAAGAGATGACTACACGTGAGCTTGCGTGCTTTTGAACGTTGATCAAATAATTAAGAAATTTTCACGAAAAAAGCCGCCGTGTCTGAATAATCCTGATATTCTTTTCACGCTTCACACAGGTACACGTCGGGTATCGGTGGCTACAAAGTTCACACGCGAGCGGTTCTATGGAACGAAGCTCGAATCACTTGCGAAGAGGAAGGCGGGCATTTGGCTATCCTTAACTCCGCAGCCGAAGCAAATGCGGTAACTCAGCTGTGCAAGAAGTCGCCGGCTATCACTGGATCACCTCTACCACAGTTTGCTGGCATTGGGTTTCACGACCTTTATCGCGAAGGTCAATACGTTACAATTCACGGTCAGACGTTGGCGAAAGCTGGATTTACGCAATGGGCGCCTGGACAACCAGATAATATATACGACGGAAAGCCGGAAAATTGTGGATCCTTGGACAAAAATGGGGGACTTAACGATATTGGTTGCGATGTTCCAATTGGTTTTGTATGCGAGCTGCCAGCGTATTGACAACGATCTGAACCGAAAGTGACTGATCTTCATTCGCAAACAATGAAAGTCTATAGCTACTAATATATGAGAATTGGCTAGATTTCAGCCATGATTATACAATAATAGTTATTAAAGGAAGCTTGTTCCAAAAATGTACTTTGAATAAACACTTCATACTCACAAATCACATGACTCTGAGTAACATTTTGATGCCATTGATTCATCGCGGTCTCAAATCATGAATGATGACAGTATTTTGTAAATCAAGTTAATCATACCGTATTAGACTCGAGCCATTTCAAGTCAAAGGTTAGCGATGAAGATGTTTAGTCGAGACGACTATACGTGAGTTTTCACTGTCAATAGTTCTGCTGAGGACTATGCGAATACATATTCATATTCGCTTGGATTTTCATGTTTTTTTTTCTTCACCATTGTACTAGTTGGTTGTTCGATAATTTACCAGTATCAATATTTGAATTAAAAATCTGTACTTTTGCGTCAAAGTTTCTCACGCTATATACTCCGGTACACAAACAGTAGGTAACACTTATCAATACTTCCCAAAACATGTATAAATATAAGTAAATGGCTTATGTAATTGTATTATAAATGAATAATAAATACAAGTGTGGGGCATCTTCTGTTAAAGCGATAATTCGACGAAGTTAACTAATTTCCACCTGATCATTCTTTTACTAACGTACGTACCGTGTTCTTCATCAAGAGATTTCCAGTGACTCGTTAATTTTTGTGGAATCAAAACTGAGACCAGTTTTCTTTGTATGAAAATTTTACATGTCCATGAGCAATACATCGTTTGTTTCTCCTGTCACTTGCATCGCTAGTTATTGGCACATAAAATTTTATTGGAACGGAAACTCGTTCCAGCTTTGATCGCAAAACAATTGTGTGCCATTAGGAACCTATTAACCCGTTGAGGACACATGGGGTCCAACGGACCCCAGACAAATTTCAATGCAATTTTAAATCTACAAAAACCCTTAGGAATTAGATATATAGCACCATCTGTTGTTGTTTGAAGTCTCCACAACAAGTTTTGACACGTTACGAAGGTCTCTTTGGCATTAGTCATCCTGCAGAGACATATTAGTGCGCACGTGTTTTTTTTTTGGGGTTCTGTAGACCCCGTGTGGCCTTACTGTGGCAAAATCTTAAAAAAAATTCAATTTTTTTTTTATCGTTGATTGATGTTATATTGTTTCTGTAAACGTAAGTATTTATGCATGAATTGAATTTTTTTTTTTCAGCAATAAATAATGGTTATTAATTAAATATATATGTGTGTATATATACAGATGTCTTATAATCTTCGACCTCGAACTATCGCCAGCCGTCTAATGGAATAAAATTAAAGTTTCGCACCGGTTTTAAGTCGATACATAGCGTGAAACACAAATGAGAACTGTTTTTCTGCGTGGGGTGCGCTGGACCCCGTGTGTCCTCAACGTTATTTTTTCGATGTGTGTCCTCAACGGGTTAACCAACATTACTGTGCGTGCAACAAAATAAGTGAAAATCGAACAGTAATTTCCCTTGTACCCTCATTCCCGATTTACGAGTGAAACATGTGTAAATTGAATTCAATACGACGTTATACGTGGAGATTCAATATTTGCGATGTGCTTATCTACGTATTTCATTATTATTGAGTACGTAAGCAGGCCGGTAATTGCCTGGATGTCGTAAGGTTGGTGACCTCTGACATCACGGGTAATCCGAAACTCTCTGCAGTGAAATACGAGGAAAATAATATGAAATGACATAATTTCACAAATATATCCTCATACTTTTACGATATGTATTTTGCTCGTTGTGCTTCTACATTGCGCAATGGCCTGGTTTCGGACTACGGCATAAAATTAAACACAGCGATCCGTTCCTGAAAACACCACGCTGGTGGATGTCTTTGTCCCAAAATGTAACAAGGATGTTCATCTATTATCTGACTGTGTGTATAAAAAAGGGGCTCCGTATTAGGAGAAAAGGGGTTGCAGTTGTTATTTTTTTAAATCTGTAGCCCCTGTCTCTGTCTATGTCTTTAGCGTTGCAGCGTTAGAGCAGACGCGGGTTTTTCGGTTTGACGTCGGTGTTTTCGCACCTGCGTCAATTGGTCAATATTAATTGAGCTGTTGAAATAAAATTAAAATCACAATTTGAAAATTGAAAATTTCATGAACAAATGAATCGTTGGGCGACTTAGTCGAACAAGAATTCGTGACGATTTTTCAAGAGGAGCGAGACGAGATTCGAGAACACGCGAAAGATCGTCTCCAGCGAATCCAGGAAAAAAATAAACGAGGATACAATCGAAAGCGCAAGAAAGCGCGAGCATATCGCGAGGGAGATATCGACGCGATAAAAAGAACGCAGCAAGGACCAGGGTTGAAGTTTGCGGCGAAATATCTCAAACCATACGAGATATCGAAGGTGTTGCGCAACGAACGTTATCTCGTGCAGAGAGTAGGTGCGCACGAAGGCCCGCGACAAATGTCAATCGCGGCTTATCACATTAAGCCTTACTCAAAGTACGACGATAACGACGAAGAAGATGTTCCAGAGAATCTACATTTGGGGGTGAATAAGTGTGAGCAGGACGGCCGGGTGTAGGAACGCAAAATAAAAAAAAAAAAAAAAATTAGCATGTGCTTGCGAACGGTGTGGGTGGGTGAGTCGCATGTGTGTGAGTGCTCGCAGCGACTATATATGCGTCTCGAGCGTTAGAGGGGCCAGTGTGGGCCAATTAGTCGTTCGGCGATCGTACGGCGAGCGTGTGTCTTAAGTGGAGAAGCGACGTAGGTTATATTCTTCTGGGAGATGTAAATTTGAAAAATTGGTGATTTCGAAAAATTAACGACGGAGCCAGGAATCGAACCTGGTATCCAGAGATGCTTGACCGAAGCCTTACTCCGCTAGACCACCTAGCCTAATTTTTCGAAATCACCAATTTTTCAAATTACATCTCCCAACCTGTAAACATTCATCTACATACATTCTTACATCGGGTGCTCAAGAGACGAAAACTTTCTGTCATATTCGTTTCTTGGTTTATGTTATTTTGCGTACATAATAGATTCATTCAGTTCACGTAGTTTGATCTGTCTCACATATATACATAGGGCATTCCATGTCAAATTTACTCCCTTTGTCACTCACTATTTTTGATTCGTTCCGCGATTTTTATACGATTCTACCATCTAAAAAAGGCACTCTTGAATTTTTTCAAATTTTTTTCGCTAACCGTTTTTTTTTAATATTATTCAAATCCATTTCGAAATTGGTCATTTTCAAAAATCTGAAAAAATTCTGAATAATCAAGTTTCTCATTCCGATCATACCGACACCTGGCCAATAATGGGCCAATTTTCTCTTCTATTTTTTTAGCACTTTAAAAATTTTCAACAAACAAAGCACCATCTTGAAAAGTTATAAAAAATCTTTAAAAAAATTTTGAAATAAAACACTCGATTTTTCAAAATCTTTAAAGATTTTTCGTAACGTTGCAACATAGAGTTTCGTTTGTTGAAAATGTTTAAAGTGCTAAAAAAAAATAGAAGAAAAAATCGGCCCATCATCGGCCAGGTGTCGGTATGATCGGAATGAGAAACTTCATTTTTCAGAATTTTTTCAGATTTTTAAAAAAGACTGATTTCGAAATGGATTTGAATAATATTTAAAAAAAATACTGTTGACGAAAAAAATTTGAAAAACTTCAAGAGTGCCTTTTTTAGATGGTAGAATCGTATAAAAAATCGCGGAACGAATCAAAAATAGTGAGTGACAAAAGGGGTAAATTTGACATGGAATGCCCTGTATATAACATATATTGAAAATCCCACGTTTATTTACCTAAAAATCGCGGTTACTATTGAACTGATTTTTTCACTCATTATCTGACATTGTATACATATATTATTCCAACCTAACATCACAAGTATGTAATATTCGCATGACTGCCGCCACCGCGAATAATTGGATTTCTACTCAGTTTAATCCAGGATCATCATGTCTCCGCTATTATCGCTGATCGTTTACGGGCAAGTGTATTTCCTCGGCTCCGGAACAAATATTCGACCGACCGTTACTGGATCTGATAATTCAATAGCAATACCAGCCATCGACCAGACCTTGGATGAGACACAGCCGTTCCAGGGGAACCAAAATTCAGTATTGGTCCCAGAAATAAATCGCCGACGCAGAGAGATGGGATTATCAGAGAATAATGTAAAACGCAGCGATTACAAGTTAGTAACTTATCGACATTCTCGCATTGTTTATTGATTGGCTCGATTAATTTCCGTCGCTCTGAAAAGAAACGCATTCGACATCATGTATACATGATATTTTTTCGCTCATTGGGACTGATTGTAGTCAGTATTTTCTGAGGTATTAGTTCACATTGACCAGCTGATCTCGCTTCGCGCTAGACGCAATAATTACATGTAAGTAAATTTTCCGTACCTGCAGAAATTGCTCGCGCTCCGGTGGACAACTTTGTGTTAGTTCGGTCGCTTTTCTGCACCAGATGCGGCCGTATGTTGAATCTTGGTATTAGAAATGGGTCGAATATTTTACAGTAATTATTGCAGATACACATCTGGCATCGGCGCTCACAAGCTGCACATCGAAGCAGCCTCTTGGAATTCGGCTCGGCATAATTGTCAAGATGAAGGTGGTCACTTGGCAATCATTAACTCCATGGAAGAGGCTCAACTCATCAGTAAACTCGTCGATACAGCAGACATAGAAACGATTTGGATCGGTGCCCACGACTTGTTTAACGAGGATGAATTCGTAACCATAGAAAATGAATCGATATATAAAGCAGGATACAGCATGTGGGAAAGAGGAGAGCCAAACAATGTGGGGAGTAACGAACATTGTTTAGCCGTTAGAAGAGATGGCAAGCTTGACGATCGGAATTGCAAACAGGCCTTCAGCTACGTATGTGAGATACGTTACCCCCAGGTCTATGTATAGAAAGGATCTGTTCATGCGGCAACTGCCCCAAATTCCGATTATTAAGTTTCATAACGATTAATAAATTTCGTAATATGCTAAACCAGAAAAGTAGTACATAATTCAGGGTTATTCTTATTCTTTGATATCATACATAGAACAATGGTATATATTGCTAGAAACTCAAGTGGAAATAAATGGTCAATTTTGTAAAGCGATTCGAGTATAATGTACGAAAGAAGTCGTTGTAACGATGAATAAAATTCGATAGCATTAATTTATTTAACGATTTCGAAATAAATACAGAAAAGTACAAACAAATGCTAATCCTTTTTTCAACTTGGATTACGCCTATCCGTTATCTGGAGCGTAGAGGATTGCCGCTAGCTGGTTAGAATATCGATCAAAATATTACCTCGGCGTGATAAAAAATTTTAATGGATACCTCGCACTTATGCGTGAAGAAAAATTGAACCTCGCGCATAACAGAATTAAAAATGCATTCTCAAACTAATCTCATGATCGAGCCGATCAGCCAACGATTCGCATAATCGCGACTGTGGGCGCTGTAAAAAAGATCAACTCTGGCGTAGAGGTGAACCAGCAGCGGTGCAAAAAAGGCGCGCCATCACTTCTTCTTGGCGTCTTTCAGCCCCGCGCCCGCATTAAACTTGAAGAAAATTATGTCCCCGTCTTCTACGACGTAGTTTCGACCCTGTTGCCTGTACTTTCCAGCCGCCTGAAAATGGTACAGACGAGTAAGAAAAATTCTGGAGATATCGTTAAGCGACTCCATGTAGAAGAATTGCAAAAATACCAGCGTACCTTGACCGCGGCTTCCGATCCCTCGTTTTTGAAGTCGTCAAACTTCATTACCTCAGCCATGATGAAACCTTTTTCGAAATCCGTGTGAATTCTTCCGGCAGCTTGTGGCGCTTTCGCTCCTTTCTGAAATTCCAATTCAGGCGAACATAGCATAGCGCATGAAAATTCGTTCGGCGATTCTATGAGCCAACGACGAGCTGGTTCTTAGGCTAAATTTAAACACCGCGCCGAATCTCGACGGGTGAAAAACTGCTTTACCAATGAAACAACTCTGTTCCTCAGGATCAACGATTGGCATCATTGCCTGTACCGGACTCACCCATCTACGCATGGTGAGGAGGAGGCAAGCTTGCATCGGTATCCGGCATACTTACCAGCGTAAGGTCCTCATGTGGCTAATGCAGAGCGCTTCCGAAACACCCTTCATAGTTGAAGGTTCAGGGTAGGATTTGAATAAGTCAATATATCGATAAGAAATTGCTCGATTAATTTCTAGCAATCGTCGTAAAAATAAGCATTGATATTCAAGAAAAGAATATTTTAAATAACTGCAAGTCGTTAGGTGAGCAGAAACGTGGAGAACCAGGAAAAATTGGCTGAGGAAAAAACTGAAACACGCTGTTTGCGAGGTTCATTGCTCGCCGGCAAATTCATCCCTTGACGATATTCTTCATCCTGGTACTGTACTTAATGTCGTTAAAGACTTATGCAAATTAAATATCTAACCACATCTTACCGGGATTGTCCAAGCCTTGACTTCGTCGTGACCAGCGGTGAAGAAATACTGAAGCTGCAACGCCTTGTATCCTTGAACGATAATCTTGTCCAACGCACTGCAAACACACAAATAAGAAAATTACTTTACAAGTGAAGAATTCCTATTTAAAAAATGTTGTTCTTCCAAAATGAAAAGGGATAAAAAATTTCAGATGGATAAATATAACTATATATTATACCTATAAATATACAAAAATTAATGCAATTTTTGATGAAACGGTACAAGCGATGAAGTATAAAGAACGTCGGCTCTGGGGTCAAATGACGAATGATCGTTACGCATTTCAATTAGTTTAGCTAAGAAACGAATAATTTAAATGACAGAGGTGTACGTAAACTATGAGATGAGCAAAAATGGAAGAGAGAAAGAGAGAGGGAGAGAGAGAGAGCGGGGAAGCGAGGAAGGAAAGATACGAGGTCGACGAAACGTGATTGTCTCGAGCCAAATATTTCCTAATGACGGGGTACCTGCAGCGCCTAGAAGGTGTATTCTGTAGCGAACGGAGCCCCAGACTTCATGGAATACACATAAAGCCGGACGAAACGAGCGGCCCAATTTTATCAGTCGAAGACCATTCTTTAAATCCAGCGATTTGTGACCTGGAAATAAAATCGTGGCGACCCGCCCTCTGATTGCCGGTTATTCCGCCGCCGCCGCCGCCGCCGCCGCCGCGGCTGATGCCCCGCATCGAGGGGAATTATTTTTTGGCTCTTGAGGATCGCAGCTCACTTATCGCGTCGACGGTTCGACGATATCGACGACGGAGTAGAATACTTTTACTTTTTATTGGGAGGTATTCTACCCTAACTTCATGCGACAGCGACCCGTTTCTTTTTTTATCTGTTATTTTTATTAATTTCTTTTTTTTATTTTTTGCTTGTCACAAGAGAACCCGACGCGACGCGACGAGGTTGCGATGTGATTTTTTTAATAAATCAAGAGAGCCCTGTAATCATAGACACCAATTCCCCCGTTGGGAGAACGCGGCGGGGCGAGGGAAGAGATGCCGTTCAGGCATCGGTTTCACTCTCGTCATTTCATGAAATAACACACATTAGGGGACGTTATGTCATCGCTAATACAGTCGAGGGCCGAGGATCCAGCTTCGTACCACGCTATGATTTTCCAATGTGGCTTCTAATTCTTTCTATTCGATCCTATATCGCGTAATTACATTTATTCAACGGCAATCATTATATTCACCAGCCGAAAGGGACGCAGCCAGCGACGAAATGACGATACTACGGTACACGTCATGAGATATCATTCCGCATCACCCTGAGGAATGTGTGAACCTAAAAGGATTAAATCACGCAACATTAAGATTTCGAAAAACAAATTAACAGACTTCTGATCCGGCGTTACTTCTCCGCTGTAAAATTGGGAACAAAAAATTGCATTTAATCGTTGAAAAGACTTTCATCGCCGGCGAAAGAATTTCAGAAATGTCATCTGAATACTGAATACTGTACAAGGTTGTTGAATTCTGTGCAAGTTGGAATTCGTCGAGCAATTAGAGGCGCGGCGATACGAACGCGTTTTAGAACAACTACACAATTTCAATAGGAGCAGAAATATGAAAGCGCCGATGCTGGTTAAGCGTTAGAGACCGCATTGATGAAAAAGTAATCGGTAAAATACCGGTTACCCGTGGTTGGCAGAGATTTGGAAAGGGGCGTGACTCACTTGGCACTAGAATCATGCGAGCTAGTTGATAACCAATCGGCCTAATACGCTTCTGAAAACGATGCAAAATCATTGCAAAATTACAGGTTCTCAACCCTGCGCGCGTGTTTGCGTTCACGTAGTCTTCGCGATGAAAAATTCAACGTGGAAACGGTGCGGTTGTCAATAGACGAAACAAAAAGCACGGATTAAATAAACGGGACAACATTCTCATAGAATTAAATTCGCTATTTCAATATACGAGTCTTGAAAATTACCAAGTACAATGACCGAAGTAGCTGTAAATCATTGTATATACGATAAACAATTTGGCCTATCTCCAATCCAGACAAATCAAAGTTTTCGTACAACCAGAACCACCGATTGTGGTTTGATGGGCGAAAGACGAAGTCACGGGTGATTTTTCTCTTAAAAAATTAGCTCACGGCGGCATTAATTTGCTTGCACTGATTCCGGACGAGGCAGCCTTCGTGAAATTAGGCCAACGTGCACGGGGGTTGTTGATGTTGTTGTTGTTGTTGTTACCGTTGCCTCAGGACATCGTAAAACGACGAACAATTTGTAAGAGGGTAACAAATAATACCAGGAAGGTTTGAGAGGGTGGAGAAGGTAATGAAAAGCGGTTGAAACGGAGGATAGAAATTGGGCACAAAATCCGTAGTTGGGAGGTCGGACATTACGGGAACCCCCGTGGCTAAGAGTGACCAAAGTAGCTAGTCCACGGTGCAAGATTATACACGACTGGTGTTTTTGCGCAATTTTGAAAGAATTTGAATAGCCGTTCGTAAAAATATAATGAGCGAGCCAAGACTAACGGCCGTATAGTTATACTTTTATAGTTCCATAGGGGACGCCGGCGAGAAAGGGATAAGTCTAGGTCTCCGGTAAGGAAAAGTCCTCCGTTATTACCGAGGCTGCGGCCCAGTCTCGCCGGGGTTGGGACCTCGCGAAATCTCTCTTCCAACTCGGGGGATTATTGAGCGGTGAGAAAGCGCGAATTTACTCCATTTACGACCCGCTCGTCCGGCCTCACGTACGTATTTAGCAGCCCCAGAGCCTCGGGTCGCAATTGATTTAGTCATCTTGGTCGAGAGGGAATTCGCAACGTTGAATACCGATCGGCCGTAACCGACTAATCGCGGCTCTTTCGTGGGCCAAAAAACTTTTCCACGTCGTCGTCGTAGTATCTTTTTCTTTTCTTTTTTTTTCGAATCTTGGTGATTAAACGAGGACTACTCACCTGGTTGCTTTGTGCTCCTCGAAGTACTTGGCGCGCTCCTCACCTTCCATGTCAAAGATCTTGTTCTCGAACACACCGCTGAACGGGATCAGAGCGGAACCGGGGTCGTTTTTATCGACCCATTCTTTGATCTTGATTAGCCTGTAAAGGGGAAAAGAAACGCGGTCCGATTACATCGCGAACAAGCTTGATCGTTGGGAAAATTCCGAAATCACAAAAGAGAAGTGGAAATGAAATTGCTGTAAATGTGAGGAAGTCGACTGTATTAAAGTAGCGCTGTTGTCGTCGTCGTCGTGATACGAGAAATCAAAATCGAAATCGCCGAACTGATTGGCCTGCGACAATCGCGCCACGCGACATACACAGAACGTTTAATTTTCAACTGTCAATTCCCACGGCATTATCTCAACCGGATACCTATAAATCGTGACTGAATAATTGATACGGTAATGCGCGACCGTGTACACATACCTTTACACAGGCGGTATCCTACTACTTTTATTACTACACACATCGGAACACCGACGAATGCGCGATTTGATTCCTGGATCTTATCTCCTCTTCAGAGCAAATCGAAAATACATCGTGCACGGACTTCTGGCTGAATATTGGGTGTAGGGTAAGGTTCGATACTGTAAAACACAAACTCCGAATTCACTCACCACTTGTTCTTCTTGCGGATGTAATCCTTTTCGGACAGGTTCACCAGGTAGATTACCGGCTTCGACGTTAGGAAGAGATACTTGTTCAGCACTTCAATCTACAATTATCAACCATATCATATTTAATTCCAATTGATATTGACGTGCGTGAAGGGACATTTTTTCCCAACTCAGCAATTGAGTCTGAATTTTCACTGAGTCAGCCGATTGTCTTTAACACTAATATAATCTGATTCCATTGGTTCGTAACAATCGCTGTATCGAACTACTTTCGCGAAACTTGAGTACACTAACTATTTACTTGGAATAAGTAGCAAAAGTTCGTTTAAGCTTGCGGATTCAAAACAATAAAACGGTGCAAATTTGTAGCAGCTCTCAATGGCTTGAAAAATTCACGAATATAAAAAACTTACGTCATTTGCACTCCAATCGGCAAATCTGATGTGCTTTTTCTCGTCAACCAGAATGGATTTGACCTTGAGGAGGGTATCCTGGAAGGATAAAATATAATCTCGTCATTAAATCGATGACAGTCTACGAAGAATTCGAATGCTTGAGAGAATAGTGTTTGAATTAGGCGGATATGATAACGGAAGGCAGTATATTGCACATCTCGAAGCTTTTTGTTGTTCCGGCGATGATCGTTGCTCCATCAGCCATCGGCGAAACGATAACAAACCGAGGTGCGTTTTACTGCGAATTTTTTTCCCACCTGCGTATAAGGCTTCGTGTAAACGTTACAGGGAAAAAATGTTGCCGGAGGTCCGTCCGTCGGTTAAACCGCTTCCAATGTTTGTTCCAAAGCGAGTTGTGCATCCGTCGCGTGTGAATTGCTCGGCGATAAAGTAACGCGGCCGCGAAATGACCAGCGGGGAAAATCGAACCTAAGGCAAACTCGACTCTTGTCTTTGATCATCGAATGGCAAAGACAAAGGGTCGGGAACGGGGCCAGTGCGGATAGTTTCCCAGAAGAAATCAATCGAAGAGCTAAAACAGCCGATCACCCTTTACCGAGAAACTCCGGTAGTTTAGAACGCGGCTCGCGCTCCGGCGCAATCCGCTGAGAGTTTTTCAAACACTCCACACCTTCTGTAACCTTATACCCTGTAACTCCGGCAGTGAATCCGCGCAAACCAGAACATGCCTGATTGCTATCTGTGTCGGTAAATTTCTCCAACTGCACGCCGACGCAAGCCACTCCGGATAATTGGCTACTCCGGAAATTGCCTGAGCACGGATCACTTACACCGAAACAATCTTTACAGCCGTCGAATAATCGCTACTCCGTTTCAACAACGTTGAATCGACGAATCGAACCTCCGAATGATTCTCAAGTTCGAAAATTTTGTTCCAAAAAACAAACGGGGGAAATCGTACAAATGTTGACGTAAATTTGCAAATTTTTCGTTCTCGACAATAATCGCTCGGGATTGTTCGGTACTTTGGTAATAGTTCGAGCAATCCGGAACGCCGACTTTGTACTGGGAGTTGCCGTTCAGTTGTCCGGCCGTTATTTCATCCCTATTAATCACGCTTCACCGGATTTGTTGCAGCGTATGGAATGGTCCAGGATGCGATAAAGTTCAGCAGGCACGAACCACCGACGACGAAGCAGAAACGGCGTGCAATTTGTCGGCGAATCGATCCATTCGCTGGATCTACGAGATGAGGGGTATCATCAGGAGTCGTTGACGGTATACGAAAATTAAATGTTTCGAGAGGCTTTTCCACCGCCTCGAGACAATCTCGCCAAAGGACGTATTATTCAAACACTGGATCGTTGTAACATCTGCTGCATAGGGAAGTAAAACGCGCTTCGCGAAGTGCATCCCATACATCGATGCGCGGCGAAGAGCATCGCGATCGTTTATCCTCAATCGTTTGCGGAATAACAATTCAGGCGAGATAAGGTCGGCTCTCCACGCAGGTCTTTGCGGCGTTCGATCGGCAGGACTGACTCATCCTCAGGGTGATAAATTGAATAACTGATTTGTCCGCCGTCACATTATATGCCCCGTGCGGTATATACCTCGGGTTGAATGAAAACTCGAAATAAGAGAGGAAAAATGATCAATCAGATGGGACGTGATGGCGTTTCGGAATTCTTACGGGGCGATAATAGACCGCGGAGCAGCTGAGGCTCGGCTCAATCACAGCACGGGGTCTTGTTCGAACTCGCATTATCTTCGAGCTAGCTTCACTCGAGGTGTCCGCAAGTCACGCTCCCCGTCGTGAACACATCGATTTAACAAATCGATGTTTGACTTTCCTATTTCATTTCTTCGGCTCGTGGAGAACAGCGGTGGTGTGTCGGTACGTACGTCGCGGATGTCTTGTACACGTATCGCAGAAAAATAAGAAAAAGGAGGAGAGAGGAAAAAAAAAATAAATAAAATTACACATTTTATCCTTCGATCTTTTTCCTTCGCCGATTCATTTCCGTACAACCGCCGGTTACGATGACGGGACTAATTTTTCCCCCAGGTCGAAAAATCTCTCCAAAACAATCCACGAACTTGGACGGAAATTTTCGCCAATGAAATTGGAAGGACCTTTTTTTACGGAACGTTGAAAGGAATGCAAAAGTTGAAAGAGAACTGCAAAATTCTACGACATTATTTTTCTTCGCACTTACGTATTCGGGCTTCAGTTTCTTGTCGTTACCCCGAACAACCAATTTCTCAAGTTTCTCGAGATGGGCATTGAGGAACTCGACGTCCTTGAGCCTGAGTTCCTCGCTGATGATCTCAAGATCTCTGACAGGGTTGACCTCGCCTTCGATGTGGGTTACGTCATCGTCCTCGAAGGCTCCTGTATGAAATTAAAACGGATGTTAAAAGAACGTCGGTTTCGCGTGGCGTATGCGGTACGTAACTCGGCATATTGCGCACGCGAAAAGTCAACTTTCCGTAACAACCGCAATGAATATCGCAGTAGGTACACCGGTGACTTTTTCTGCCAAACGAGTTGCACGCGAAGATAAGAAGACAGGGGACGACGGAGCCACGGCGAAGGGGACAGAAACGGTTCAGTCGATGGCCGCATTATTATTTGAAAACCCTCGACGATACAAAGTTGGGGATGCAGTTAGGTACGTTGGATATTCAGAAGCCCGAGGTGCACGGTTTCTGCTCCTACTCTCCATTGGCCTTTCTTGGCATATCATTGGCATATTCAATTATACGGATTTTTTATTCGAACGATGACCGTTTTCGGCGACGAAGATTGACCGCAAAAATTACCAACAGCCTGCGAGGTGTAAATGATTCCCGATGTATAATACCGGGCGATAGACTATTGCGCCAACAAATTGCTGAATAATCACCACAGTCAAAGGGGCAAATCGCCGGGGGTTTTATTAGATAAAAAGCAATCACACAACTATACGTAATGCAAGCATGCCGCTGATCATTCTTACCTCGTTCCTTGTACCACGGCAATTTCTTTCGCGATGTTGAACGGCGACGCGGATTAATAAAACGCCTCGAACTCGAACTATACAATCGGCCGATCAAACGCTGCGGACCCGAGCGCTCGTATTATATGCTAATCGAATGGGTGTGCCGTTTATTACGAGACTTCATGCCTGCGTACCGGTACGATCTTCCCTGTACCAACGGTAATGGATGCTGAGGGAATTAATGGCCGCTGCTCGGAATTCACGACAGACCGAGCCTAGTTTCGATCCTTATCGCGCGTTTGTTTCGGTCTTCATGTAGCTTATGCATGTCGTTCGAGTCTCAGGAGGAGGTGAAAATACGCTGTGAGTAAACTGTATATTGTGCGTTGGCACTCCAACCCGCTTTTCTACTGGCGTTGAAGTGAAAATCAAAGAAGCTTTTAAAGATAATAAGTGAAAGAAAAGAAAAAGAATTACCGCGGACAACGGTAATCGAAGCGAGACAAACGCGGAGTAATGCATGTACGCAATACCGATCGCTGATGGGTCTCGTGCATCATTCATCGAAAAAGCCGAACACACGTTACGTCAGACGTCTCCTAGCAGGGTAGGTAATGACTGACTTGGACGACCGGAAAACGTTCGGACATTCATATGGCAGCGCGACAAGGGTACTTAGTTTATATTCTTACAATCAGTCTTCCGTGTTTCTCCGACTGGGACCCTGCAGAGTCACGAAGACAATACCGAGCGGCATTGGTATTTCCTGTATAAGGTTGGAGTTGGAGATATCAGCTAATACGAATCCATCAGTCTTGAACATTTTTATACAATTTCTTTCGCCGATTGGGGGGTTTTATGGAAAATTATTACAGTTGGACTCCGGGACCGATACCTCGTACATGTACCGACTATACTTACAGGTACACCCGCGTAGAAGTATTCACATCAAACATTTACCAGCCGAAAATTGCAGGCTGCAGACTGCAGCAGGTTCGCGGGGGCGTACGCGACAAATCATTAAATATAAAGAAACTTGTCGTGACGGTATATTGATACCATTGTGCTGATACGCCACGCGACGCATCTACCTCTGAGTTACGTTTTTCGTGAAGCAGCTGCTTCCTTTTTTCCGTCACATGCGCCAGAGATGATGTAAGCAATCTTCGCTAAATTTCAATAATTATCGATACCCGTTCATGCGGTAATTACAGCTGAGTGTTGTTGTTCGCAAAGAGATTTGGGAGGAAAGAGGATCAAAAGCCTAGCTCTTGCTAGTTTTTGTGAATAAGATTCGTGAGATGGATCTGGCTTCGAACCAATTCCGAAAGCTCGAATATTATCGTATTAAAGGAAAGTTTGACTCACGACAAAGATGAAATATGGCGTCACAGGCGCTGATGTGGGACAGAAAGGCATTTCCGAGCCCCTGGCCTTCGGCGGCGCCCTTAACTAGTCCAGCGATGTCGACGACGTTGAGGAACCCCGGAACCTTGCTGAAATGGTGTAACAAAAGGCGAGAATTGAGTGGTTAGATTTGTCAGAGGTGATTCGACCCGTGCGCTCCGTGGAACTGGAGATTTACTCCAAGTATTCGCGTCGCTTTGTGGGTACGAATCGGGATCAAAGGGGCACGCGCGATCTGCGTACAGACAAGGTAGGGAGAGAGATGGATAAATGAAAACGGGGGAGCATGGGAAGGGAGAGAATGCGCGACCCCCGTGACAATGAGCCGTATTTAAATGCTAATCTCGCCCTCATTAAACAATTAGTCTTTGAAGAGAGGCGTGCAGGGGCACAGAGGCTACATTAGCGGGCTTTCATAACAGTCTGGCGACTTCGCAGGCGACACGTGCCTCCGGAGCGCTGTCAAACGTTACACGTCGCGCTTCTTGGTGTGCGGGGTGGTTATGCCCCCCGTATTCTGAACTTGGTACGTACAGACTGTAGATGTAGCCCCGCAATGCCCCCATGCGTCCCACATCCGCCCTGAATGACAATCGCGTTATTTTGCATGTAGAATCTTCGCGGATCAACTGCTGCGACTTGAATGGACTCAGTGAACTGAAAATTACTGGCTGCATTTTGTTACGCTGCACTTTCTGAGCTCATGTAGATATTTTTGAGTTATTTTCTCACGCGTATGCGGGAGGTGCAACTTTTTGCTATTAGGTATCATTGGATGATCAATCCTGTACACAACCCGTGATACGAAGTACCGAAGCGACTGAACTGAGCTTGTTTTTGTACTTTTTAAATATCGTGATCTAGAAATCCTGAAACTAAAAATATGTTAAATCTACGAAAACCAGAATGTCTGACAAGTTTCTACGAGGGATGGAATAGGGTGCCTCGGTATTTCACTGGCAAAACGGGGCGCTAATCTGCATTGCAGATCACGTTTCCTGGTCGCTGCTGCTGCTGCTGCGACGTAGTCGTTCGTATAAAGAGCGAGACATATGGAAATTTCCCTATTTATTCCGAATGGTTTCCTCGACAAGAGAGAGCTTTTTATTCTCCCCAAATAAGAATTATTCCCCGTGCGTTTTATCGATGAGATATTTCGAGTCGTAACCTTGAAACTCGTTTACTAACCTCGGAGGCTTGAAGTACTCGCACAAGTAGTCGAAACGCGCATCCGGAACCGGTACACGACGTGCTTGAACAAAATGACATGGTTAGACACACTCTGCATTATAAAAAACATACAAATAAAGGGTTGACGGAATGAAAAAAAAAAAAAAAATATTTGAACCAAACGAACTTCGAGTCAGCAAACTCAGAAGTAATCGAACAGCGCACTTTACATATATACGCAATTCGTAAAGTACTACCAATTACTTCACACTGAGGACTGTCTGAGGCTTGAGATGCGTTTGATTTGCTCCACGGTGAGAAACTGAGTTGAAGATCTGCGGCGAAACTGATTGGAGCCAAGCGACGAAACCGATCGATGAGAAACTGATCGAAATCTGCGCTTGGGAAGTCTGTCCTCGGCGGGAATGGTCACATGGGGGTTGACGATCTTTTTCGCATTTCTAACAGCGACTTGAAGGAGATGACGCCTAGCGTTCATCCGCCGCAAGGTTTCCTCGTAAACAGCGACCTCGTCCAAATCACTTTTGGTGTTGTAGATTTTCAGGTATACGCCGATGTAAACAGCTGCCGTAACTTCCGGGGTCATTCCCGGTAACTTGACTCGTATAACGCCGACTTCGTTAACGGCGCGGATTACGAGTTCGGCGACAGTCTGTTCGAGGAAGCCGAGATTGGGCAAAGCGTTGATATTTATCGGCGGAAATGTGCGCGTGAAGTTGATCTGAACATCCGCGTACTTCGTCGGCTGGGTCAGAAATTTTCCGCGACATTCCGTGGAGCAGAATAGGTATAGGTCTTCCTTGAACACAACGCCAAGCGTGTTCAGGCCTGGGAAAACTCGCCGGTCCGGAAGACTGTCGAGGTAGGTAACCGGGCAGAAGCCGGAAATCTTGAGTCTCTTCGCCCAGCAAGCGTGGTTCACGTCGATCTCTTCGTCGACGATCTCGGGGCGAGATTGGGGCAAAACGACGCCTTGAATCGAGGAAAGGATTGCCGAAGCGTTGGCCAGGAAGGCCGCCAAGTGAATATCGCACACCCAGTAGTAATGCGACCGGAACTGCACCATGCCCTCGTGATTTGGCGGGGTACCAGAAAACGTGAGGACATTATCGCGGCCCAGACACACCGGGCAGTAGGACTCGTACCGGCTCTGCCTCTCTCTGAACTCGTAAAGAGAGACGCACAAGTGGGTGAGGGAGTGAGCCGTGTCGTAGTCAGCTTCCCGAAAGTATTTTTTAATGCTCGAAAACCTCCGGCAAACTTCACGGTCTGCGCGGATCCATACCGCGAGTTTTTGGGCAGTGGCATCGAGGGTGACTACGTTTTGAGAGAATTTTTCCAGCCAGCAACGATAGTCTGCAGCTCCTGCCTGCCACTCTTCGTACTGGTGAGACAAGTAGCAGGGCGAAAAGGTCGGAGGCTTTGTTCGAGCGTTGGAATCCGCCGCCAAACAGCGCAGGCAGAAGTCCAGGTCAGCCTTCAGGTCGACGACGATCATCGGCTGGATGCCGAGGAAGGCGAGCTCCTCGGCTTCCGATTGGTTCTCGGGAAAACCGTCGAGAATATAGCCCTGGGAAATACCGCGAGGATCAATGGAGTCGAGTTCTACGCATCGAGCGATGGACTCGTCGAGGGCAGTGTGGCCACCTCGAAGATGGGCGCTGGTCAGCGTCGCTAGTTCGGTCCAAGAAAAATTTTTCAACGTATGTCGAAGCACCTGGCCTCTAGTTATCGCTTTCATTCCGTATGTGCGAGCAAAGCGGTTGGCGATTGTTGTTTTGCCGCATTTCGGAGGGCCAATGACTGCGATTCTAGCCGGAATCAGGGGCGTGCATGAGTCCTGGTTAAGATATTTCAACGGGTGTTCAATGAAGGCGGTTAGTCTTTCTTTTCCCGCCAGAAAGTAGATGTATTGACGATGTAGGACTGGGTATATCTGATGGGCTGCCTTGAGAGGCAAAAACATTTGAAAGGGTATTTTATTCTCGAACATTTGGACCGGACAAAACTTGCCGAATGAGCTCAGAAAGTAGTACCCGCTGTCCAACAGCTTTTCGGCAGTTTCTACGTCGACCTCCTCGACTCTTTCCAAAAATGAAGCATTTCGAAAGACGTAGGGGTCCAGAATCTTCAGCACCGTCATCAAGACTTCGGCCTGGCTTTGCTCAGCGTCGACTTCTATCCACGGTATCGACTCTTCCTCGAATACTGATTTAGCTGCTGCCAATTTTTGACTGCTGAACTCGTAGTCTTCGTCGACCTCCCGCCGTATCCGCTCTCTAACAGTGGCAGGATGCTCCCAATCCTCAAATTTCACCGGGTCTTTGTATCTTGCATGAGATTTCTCCTGGAATTCTGCTCGATCAATTTCAGCTTGAGTCTTGTCGACTTCCGAGTCGCTCGAATCACTGGAGTCATAGGGGTCGTCCGTAGAATCGATATCCGCGTCAGAAGTTGAGACCTGCTCTTCAATTTCTCCGCTGTCTCCACTTTCGTCATCTTGTCCGTTTCCAGGGTCGATCAGCAATCGATTACGCCTGAGCTTTCTGCGAGCTTTCAGCATTTTCAACACCCACTTTTCTCTCAGTTTAGTAACTTTTTCCATTTCATTCTCGAATCTCACCTTCTCGTTAGCTTTTCTTTTATCCTGCTTCATTTTCCAAGCTTTGTACAATTTCGAGGTCGTTCTCGATCGCGCTTCATCGGGACTGCATACGAGCTCAACGACGATTTCCGGAACTGCAAAATTGCTCAAAGCAGCATCCGCGTCGTAAGAGCTAGCGGGAAAATTGTCGAAGATAAGGCCAGTCCACCGATAAGGTGGTTCAAATAAATCCGTCAAGCATTCTTTCAGCATTCTTTTTGGAAGAACTGCTCCCTCTTTCAAGTACTTCCGTACGAATGCCTGAATAGTTGCTCTGTCACAATTGTAGCGTTGATCTCCCAGGTCTTCCGGGAGTTCCACATCTCCTTCAGGTTCTTTTACCAACGGCAAACCTTTATCGTCGAGCGCAACGACGTCCTCCGGTCTCCTTTTCACCAACGGGATACGGCGCTCTTGCATGTACCGATCTAAGCGTTTCTCGAAATCTATATGCGCCATTCCGTAATTCCTACTGATTGCGTTGCTCAGTGTAGACTTTCCAGATCCAAGTGGTCCTACGATTGAAACTCTAGGCAAGTGAACTGGTTCCATGGGCCTTCGACATGGGACAAAATCACGAGGCTGATTCACGAATTCGTTGAGAGCCGCTTGGCTCGAGAGCAGATAAATTTTGTCCATGAACATGGCACTGAATTCGTCTTTTCCTTTCCATAATACGTTATGCTTGCGCAGCGCGACAGGACAAAAAACTCCAGTGTCACCCAATCGGCGGTTGTCTTTTTGCTCTGATGGTTTTTCCGGTATTTCCTCTTCCTCCTCCGCGAGGTCCTCGACATCTGAGGACACTTCAACGAGGTTTGCCTCTTCAGCTTCTCTGTCTTTCTCTTCGTCGGTCATAACGGTCGCTTCGAATCGATAATGGTCGTCAATTTCTTGTTTCACGTAACTTTCTACATTTATCGTAGCAGACAGTCTCACATCTATAATTCTTAAGCCCTTCTCCAGTAGTTTTTCCCTCATTATCTCCCAGATTGAATCGAACTGTTTCAGGGCATCGATGTATTCGGTTAGTTCTCGATCTTCCGAATTCACTGTAATGGAACTTTCTGAAGGTTGACCTTCAAAATCTCCTTCTGTGTCACCTAGCTTATCAACATCTTCAGAGATTTCAGATTTTCGTTCTTGGTCTCCTTCTTCTCCCAGCTCACTCTCAGCTTCCGTAAGCCTCTGTTTGGCAATCTCGTCCCGATAATTCTGACGCCATTTTTTAATCAAGTACTCGTACGGCTGAGCCTCGTGAAGAACGATAATTTCTTCAACTTCCACGCCTTTTTCTAGCACTTTTTCAAGCAGCTCAACATTTGCGTTCATTCCGTCAACCACCCAGCCGGATTCCGCCAAACCTAAAAAATTGGGCGCAGTTTGTGCAGCGTTTATGTTGGCTGCGATTAATTTGCCGACGTCTTCGACAGCGAGCTCGACTCTCTCTTGACGAACTTTTTCAGTTCGCTCCACCAAAATTGCAGCAACTTCCGGATCGTATTCGTCCAATTCACGTATCGGAGGTTCCATGTAAATCAATGCCGTCGGCGCAAAGTCCATTAGAATATTTTTATCTCCCACTACTCGTTGGCAGAGTTCGAAGTCCGTGAGCAGAGAAGTAAGATTATACTTGGCAATCTCGTCCCGCATCTCTTCAAGTTCTTTTTCGTGTTCGTAATCTTCTTTGGCAGATTTATTTTTAAGAAGTTGAAGCAGCCTTCCAGCCACCAATTGAGCTTCCGTGCACCAACCTCTCAAAGCCGCGATTCTCGCAACTTCTCGTTCATCCCTTTCGTTCTCTAGATTTTCATTTATCTCGTCGATGACCTCGCCGCATATTTCGTCAACAGCTTTCCGGATAAGCGAATTTCTCCGATGATCCATCTCGCGATTTTCTATAGCCTGTGGATCGAGTAACTTTCCTCCATAGATTTGCGCCAAGAACTCGGAAAGACTTGTTTTTCCCGATTGTTTCTGACCGTAGACAAAAATCTTGCATACCGGTTTCGGATTCGGTGGTAGCAAGAAGGGTCGCGGGTTTTCAACGAACGTTCTCGCTGCTTCGGGGCTCGACATGAAGTACATCTTGTTCATAAACCGAACCGAGTTTGCGGGACTTCCTTCGATTCTCCGGCCCTTGGAAAGAGCGACGGGGCACGTGAATTTCCACTTGGACAACGTCCAGCGGAACCTTGACGCTACCACGCCTTTGTATCGCAGCTGTTGAAAGACTTCCTGCTTGTCTTTTCCTTCGAATTCATTGTCGTTCGAGGACTGCGGAGTCTCTTCGCCACCAACCACCGAATCGCGCTCGTCCACGTCGAACATCTTTTTCGGCAAGATAACCCTGGGCAACTGCAAAGTCCGCAGTCTGACTCGAACTACTTGGAACATGCGCGAGGCCGAAGTGCGACCATCGACACGAATCACGTGCTGAGGATTGTGGGCGAGAACGAATCTCTCTATGCAGGGCAAAGCGTACTGCTCAAAAATCCTACACTGGACTTCGACGTTCGATCGCATATCCGACAATCGCGTTACCAGATGCTTCTTCAGATCCTCATGAACGAGCGCTTGCTCACTCGCAATTTCTCGCTCGAGCTCAATCATCTCTTCATCGTCCGATCCGGAGGACGGACCTTTCCAATTTTCTCTCGCTTCCCAAAGCCCGGTGTCGATCGTGTCGCCCGAGTAAGGATCCACCCTGAACTGACCACGTCTCTGAATCACGTCGGGATCCGGACACACAACGTATATAACAACACCAGGCTTTAATGGCCAGGTGCTAAAGATATCCCGTATCTGGTTCCCGATGTCCCATTGATAATCGTCGCGCAGTATCATGCGCAGAGACTCGGTGGCGAACGGATTCCTTGCAAGATCGTAGCTTCTCGAGCTGTCCGAAGTGAGGTCTTCTTCATTCTCCGGAAGTTCCTCCTCCGCAATCTCGCTTATTTCCTCTTCTAACTCACTGCCCAAGCTGTCGTCGACTTCGCTCTTCTCGCTGTCGACTTTCGCCGAGACGAAAGAGGCCTGTTTCGTCGGGGTGAACGGAATTTGAACGGATAATGGGTTTGGATAGGCGGCATAGTCGAGGTCGGGATCGTTCGGAATCAGAGGAAGTCCCTCGACGACATATCCTCGGTGCATGACGTCTCTTTCTTTCAGCCGCGACTCGACCAAATTCATCACAACTTCCGGTCCGACGCTACGTCCAACTCTTAACACCTGCTTGATCCAGCGCCCTTTGTCGGTGTTCGCCTCGATTTCCTCCCTGAGAAGGCACTCGGGTGATATCAGGACGCAGTTCCAGAACTTCGAGATCATCTTGGCCAGTTTAGTACTGTTAAGGCGCGGCTTTCCGAAAATCGCAAAGCAGACGGGCTCGGTGAGCAGCTGCTTGCACCTGGCTTCCTCTTCCGAGTACGGATCACGATCAGAGAACGGATCCAGTGGCGGCGGAAAGTGAGGCTGAATCTCACCACGCCCCAAGCAATTACAAACTGTTTCCATGAACCCAGAAACGCGAGTGAACGGATTGGTGTCCTCGTTGAAAGCGTAGTACATGTTCGCCTTCGGGAAAATCCTCGGATTTGGCGGTGGCCATGACGGCGAACTCTTGACACGAGGAGGGTAGCCTTTGACGTGCTCGAGGTATTTTCGCTTTGTGATGACGGACGTGCTCACCGCGAACTTTTCACCCTCCCTAGTCGAGGGCTTCGCGCAAAATTTAAGCCGTTCTAATTCCGTGTCGCACATTCGGTATTTTAGGTTGAGATAATTTCAATCAAGTGACAGGCGATGATCAGTTGTGGTTTGAAATCAGGAATAAACAGATAATGGTCGAAAAAAAATTGACAAGAAGTGTTCATTCGCTTGTTACGAGGCGAGTAAGAAGGTCAGTATAATTGGTCATATACTTATGCGAAAACGTGAATTACAATAATGACTGTGAAAAATGAATACTTATTTTCATTTGGGTCAATCGTGCAGAATGGGAAGTTTTCAGCGGCGGCTTGACTCTTGGTAAGAACGTTGAAGAAGGTAGACTTCCCGACATTGGGTATCCCGACTATGCCGACCTTGAGATTGGTGCCGACGCGGCCGATCAACGGCTTCTTTTCCGGTTCCTCAACCTTCTTCGGTGCCATTCTGTAAAGGAAACAGTATAAAGAATTACTTCGATTTAATTCGAGTTATTCGCGCTGAGCTTGCATCGCCGGTTTCCGCAACGAGGCCGCTCGAGGCGCCCGCTTGTCATTACGGCCAATTGTACGAAGTCAGAAATGGTTTCCGTGGTAGTCGGCCGGCATTCAGAATCCGTTTGCCCCGCCGGGGGCAGCCTGGCAGGCAGGCAGGCCGCGTCCCCGTCGTCGCTTATATTTCTCTGGAGCTTCGGACGGGACATGTAAATGATCGCGTATATATACACGCGGAGAGCGTCAGCGGTGGATAATGCGCGCGATGCTATATAGCTCGCGGTAAATAATTATATTAATGCGGGCGCAGCATCAACGAATTGCTGTGTTTACGTGAGATTGCAGCCGCGTTCTTGGAGGCACCAACTCGACTCCATCATTCCATCTGAAACCCGATGAAACGATGGCACGCGGGGAGGGCGACGCGGAGGAAATCGGCCCCAAAGGGGTCCTCGGCATTAGAGGGGCGGAATATGGCGGGCGGGTACCCGATTACTGGGCACCACGCTACTCGCGAATCACCGGCATCACGCCGCACATCCGCAACCCAGCCTCAGGCCGCCAATCCGCCTCCGCCGCGACGCTCGTCGCCGTTGCAGGAACGCACACCTACACGTAGGTATACGCCGATGATTCTCGACGATCGCGACGACGCCGTTTTCGTCTAACCGCGATATTCGATCTTCTCGCAGCCGCTACACCCCGAGGATCCCGCGGCTCGAGGAAGAACGGATCGGCGTGTGGACCGTTCGCTTGTCCATTTATTTATTGTTTTTTACTCTTTTAGCTCTGTACCCGCCCAGCAGCGAGTTACCAACGAAATTTACCAATTATTATAATGGTTACCCGAGTGGGTTCCATACTGTATACACACAAAGATGATAAAAAAAAAAAACCAAAAATTGTTGAATGTAACATATGTGGTGATAAAATGTGACGAAGAATGTATTCTGTTTATTCGAATAAATGTGGCTGGCTGAATAATATAAATTCTTATTTGCATTCCTTTTCAATTGAATCGAATGACATGTTTTCGAATAGCCAAATCATTTTCCTTGCCTTTTTTGTAAATTCAGCTAAATCTCTCTATGTGTATGCAAGTCAAAACTTGGAAGGGTGAATATTTCGAATAGCCGTTATATGGAAATTTCAAATAGATGAATTGTTCGAAATCTTTTTGCAAAATTATAAAATTCATACCTTCAATATGTTGCTCGTCATAAGAAGGAGAATTCACAACGGGATGTAATTCGTGTTTACTAAAAGTTGGTAAGAATTCACACGTAATAGATATTTTCAGGTTTCTGAGAGTCGGTGATGGTAAAAATATTATTTTAAACACGGAATAAGTATACTACATAACTATGCTATTTTTATATTCCATAAAATTCGAAATAATACCGCAACTTCTTAAAGGAAAGTAAGATTAAAGACTGCAACAAATAAATCAGCTTCAATTTTTATACATTTCAAGTGAATTAGAATTGATTTTCAAGAATATTTGGTACATTAATTAATTTCTTTTTTTTTTACACAATTGAGGATTCATAAATAATGAATTATCTAATCAATACGAATTAAAACACAATACTCAAACTATGTATTGCGAATTTACAAAAATCTCGATAATTAAATTTCGTAGAGGTAAGATCTCTGTTCGTAAATTTTCGCAAAAAAAAACAAAATAAAAATATACGCGTTCTTTTTCTGTCGAATAATATTCAATCATTATATTTTCGCAAGAAAAAGCAGAATACATAATTCAATCGGATATAAATTAAAGTAAACCGGTAAATATGAATCTAACATGAAAACAGAATAACGAGCTCACGTGTAATAATTATACCTGCAATAAATTGCATATGCAAGATTATTTCGTGGGGGATTTTTCAAGTTTGAAAGTTGGAACGACGAGCGGGAAATCAAGGAGCTGTACAGTGCTGCCGCCTGGCGACAATCTACTAAACCATTGTCCGAAGCGACGTGATGCGGGTCCAGCAAGAGCGTCGAAAACCTAACCTAGCCCTAACCTAACCTAACAATTGCCAATTAACGCAGCGAATGTGGCTCGGTTTGAGATACGAGAGTTAGAGGGACGCCCCTTCTTTTTTTTTCAGCAAGCGAAAATTTGTTCGTTGCGAATTTCAGACAGCTGGAAAACCTATCGAAACTAATTTCGGCCTGTCGCAGCCTCAGCTGCTGGCAGGCACGACTCGCGGATATTTTTGGGGTTAATTATTCGACCGCGAATTTTAACGCCGGGTCAACGGCCCCGGGGAGAAAAGAAAAGGACTTCGCCGAGTGTGAATTGATAAGAGGAATTAGATATTACCTGACACGGGGTACCAGACAGCCGGCGTTTCTGTAACTGTGTTGTGAATGCAGCCCTCGCGCACAACGTGCCGCACGTCGGCAGACAGAATATTTTCATCCGGAGAAACGATAGGCTCGAGGTGACGTCACTACCAGTCGAGCAGGACGCTCCCGCGGGTAACTCGAGCTGCCTTATCGACCGAGGAACGCAGGCGACCCGCGCCGTGAATGTGTTTAAATATAAACCCGCGGGAACCCTTTTCGGTATTCTAGGAGTTTCATTGCTCGCGTCGCTGCTGCTCTACCAAATATATTTACGGACGGTTGTTTGGGAAAGATATATGTATCTCTGGGGAAATTCGCTGTAGCTTTGCGCGTGAATTTGACACACTTGTGCAAAAACACTTTTATTTTCCAATGTTGGAAAATTGTAGATCGTTTTTTCAAGACAGTAAAAATACAATGCAATAACATGCAATTTGATTTTTTTTTTTTACTCACTTAGTTATCAACTTTCATCTTGCGAATCTGTCGTGTATTTTGTATAAAATTAAAACGAAATATCGTAAGGATATTTTAGTAAATGCAGTTGCAGTAGACTTAATTCAGATATCTTCGTATTCATTTTGAGGTTTTGGTGAGAACCGTTTTCGACAAGTTAATTTCTAAATGGAGCGAAATCTGTTCTTTTTGATTTTTTAAAATACGAACTTTCGGAGCAAGCTTTATCGATCTTTCAGAGAAATTTTATGAAAATTAGTTTGATTAAGCTGGATTTATAGACATACTCGTAGAACATTAACAGAATCCTAAATTTTCATAAACAGGTAAACTATTGAATGAGAAAAATATACATACTCACGTTTGATTCGTGCGACAATGAAAGCATTTATTTCTATCTTCTACACTGCAATATGAATAATCTGAAATTGAGATTAACCATTAAGTTATTGTTGAATAACGGAAATAAAAGCTTTGAAATACATGGGATCGTAGAAAAAAGTAACTCACCACCAAACACCGGTGTCTTTGTTTCTCCTAAAAACCCCTGCAGGAAGTACATGGATATATTATCATAAACCCATACGGAGAGACGCGAGGACTTGTGCCTGTATGGTTTGTAGAGGCACACGTCGTGATACTCGTAGGATGACCAGCAGTTATGCATATGGAGTGTTGCTCGACGTCAGAATTATACGCGAAGCGATGCTCGACGAGCAGACCGTACATACATATATATATATATATATATATATATACATATACATATATAATGGAATATCGCAGCAAGAGCTGTCGTTACAAGGTACAAGGTACATGATATCTCAGCGACATATTATGAATACATTACGGTCCTTACCAAATACGGCGTTAAGTCGTCGTGTCCGTCGATCACCGCTGGTAAATCCTGCAGGTTATACCTGCGCCTACAATATGCTTGGATCTGTATCCGAGACCTGTGTAAAAAGCCTTTATTCATGGATCAGTGACTGCACACACGTGCCACCCATCAGACACATGTTTCCGCCAAAGATCCTGAGATAATATCGAATCTCTGATCGAACTCCCTGCGTCTCCGTGCGTCGTGTGATTTATCGGTACCTCGATCATCGAAACCAGCTGCGCAAAGTACAAGCCATGTGTGTAACAATAAGAGATAAAAAACTATGCACCAAGTGTTTCCTGAATGAACGAACCGACATCTCTCGAAATAAATTTTGAATCATATATTTTCCCTCATTTTTCGGCATCAAGCATGTGTGTAATAAACTCGCGGCGATGTGAAAAGTTTGTAACTTCAGGTCACGTGCACGTTATACGACCGACGTCTGAATACGATCAGCTGCAGTCGGTGTGCCTATTGTGAGGTGAGGTCGCAACAGGATGTGTTCCGGGTCCTGCGAGAGCGAAGATGCGCAGGAGTGTGGGATAATTGCGCGTTAACGTATGTTAATTTTATTCGATTTGTTGTTCGCCAGGGAGACGTGGGTGGAGGGGACGGAGACTCTAACGTGTCTTTCGTCTCTATCGGGAGGGTCGATCTCAGCCGCAGAGCGATGGTCCCGTCTCTTGTTCCGTTTGAGGTTCCTCGATCCACGGACGATCCTCGGCGCCAACGACGCTGCAGACGCCGCAGACGCCGCGACGATGCGATGAGCTCTGCATTCTTTTATTTCATTTCCGAGGTAATTTTAATATTATCCTTCGAATTATGAGGCCACTGCAGGCCGGCATGGCGCTCCGAGTTCCCACACAAGCTCAATTATACCTACCTATTACGGTTATGGAAGGATGGAAGACGCCGCGCACCCCGATGTGCGGAGGATAGGAGATAGGAGCTCGACGAGAGGATCGGTAATCGCAGCCTCCGTCTTCTTCTTCTTCTTCTTCTTCTCATCCTTCCCCACCCTCCTCTGTTACACCCCTCCGCCGACCAAAAATCTCCAATTCGGAGCTCTGCGGAACGGAACGGAATGGAACGTAACGTACGGTGGAACCACACATTGGATCCACCATGGCCCGATGCCGTAATCCCCGCGTCAATTATGTAACCTCTGAATCCTGACTTGAATTTGAAATTATAACCGGGCGCCGTGTGAGCTTGAATAACCCCGGTTCTCGACGGATAATATCAGCCAGTGAGTTCCATTCACGAGTCACGGTAAAGGGACACGATCCCCTGCAATCTGTTCAAGCTTGGGTACGTGGATACGCTTGTATGGGATGCTCGTGGAAATTTTCCGATGAAAGCTCTGAAAGTTTGAATGTCAAATAATTGATTCGAGTCGAGAAATTGATTGAAGCGAGTTTTCCGTGAAAACTGAATAATCACACTGGTATTGGTGGACGGTGGAATTTTGGGCACGCTCAATAATAAAGTTGCCTGTTTCGCATCGACAATTCAAATATTTTAAGGGTGTTTAACTGCAGTTAATTTACGAGTTAATTTCAGAAAAGTACCGCTTGAAG